>NC_039485.1:10242811-10545200 GCF_003590095.1 Trichoplusia ni
TTTTGTTGATTCGAATATTCTGATGGAGTTTTAAAGTAAATGCCGATACCAATGCTTTTTAGTAGTTTTTAGTTTGTTAGCAAGATCTGCTTTTTGTTTTAATTATTTCATTTCTTAGTAATCAGGTGTAGGCTTAATGATGTTTTTTTTGCACCTTACTGCCACATAATTTGCCTCAGGTGTGTACTGTGTGTAGTTTTGAAGCTTTTTTGTTTTTTAAGGGCTTTTGAAGTTAGAAGCTTGGCTCTACATGATCTGTGACTTTCTGACTTTTCGAGCTGAATGGTCTTCGAAACAATGGTAACATTTCACATAAAAATAATATTTCTGACATCACTGCAAGGATAGCCGAGTGACTGAGCGCGACGTGTCGCAGGTCCGATCCCCTCATAGGACAAGTATATTATGTGTGTTCCACGAATGCTTGTCCTGAGTTTGTTTGTCTTCGTACATATGACTTGAAACTTGAAAAAGGATTTAATTTCATAATAAAGAAAATGTTTAGTCTCCTTCTTTTCAATGTTTTGTTACTCAGATACATAACCGCCTGATAATACATAATTTGTTACTACTAATTTACTCTGTTTCCTATGCAACTATTTATATTCTGCCTTTATCTCCATAATATAAAGCCAACAAGCAACAACACAAGCCGTGACAATACATGTACAATTTTGGGTACATCACTAAATAAGCGTAGTGTTGTGCACTCGATATTTACATGTAACATTTGCTGCTGACGGGGTGCACACATATAATTTGCATCTGTTCGCCTGTTATTTGCTCCATTGCTTGCTTTGTTTATGTATTTTGTCGATCTGCGTTATTTTGGTTGTTGCTGACAATTTTTTTTTTGATGCTAGAGATTTAATTAAAAAAAATATTAACTTAGAACTGTAAAAAAGAACAGAGGTGGTTTAAACTTTTTAAAGTATAAAAATTGAAAACGTATGAATTTTGTCCATTATTTATTAACTTACTTACTGACTAATTTTTCTCCTTAAATATTCATAATAATGTTGTTGGTGTACCTACTTAAAATATGTTTTTCGTATATTAAAATCTTAAGTAAAATGCCTACAATAGATGTAAAGAGATTTATACAAAGCTCATTAACTGTTACTTTGTTCCCCTTACTTCAGACAGTACCTCACAAACAATTAGTCACTTATCTGAACCTTTAATCGAATATTCCCGAACCGAATCCCCACTCAATAATACTCACCTGCAACCTACAAGTTTACCTAATTAAACGTCCAGACACATTCAGCCAAAACTAACCGTCCCTACGCATCCAGTGAACCGGGCGACTCTACATTCTAAAGGTGATTTTACATTAACGGGTAAAGCTGCCCAATAATGTTTTAAAAATCACTTCTATGAATCAAAATTACTAAATTATTTTATTAAAATAAAAAATGGAAAATGAAAAACTTATCTAACAATTTAGTGCGGAGAAATAATATATTATTATAGAAAAAAGAATATAAGATAGAAAAATGATAATAAATCTATGTATCATTCGTTCTAAGTTTTTCTTTCAAAACAAACAAGTCGGGAAATAAGAAAACTACCATTAAAAAAATAAGAATTTCTATTGAAAATATGGTCAAGGCAAATACCTACACACATACACATCATACCTTGGGTGTGTATTTAAACCAACTAACGAACTTATACGAACAGATGCTGACGAAACTATACTCTTGCGATGTACGAATGCGTCCAAATTTGCCAGTAAATCACCAGTATAAAGCCACCTTAACTCCATTCTCAATGGCCAGAGTACTACAACCCCTACGTAGGGCGAGGCGTAAGGGTGGCAATTAAAAACGCAACATCGCTTTGATGTCGCTTCACGAGTGCTTATCGCGTCGCCACGAGTGGAAAGCTGGCCGATATTTACAACGATGGAATTTTCAAAAGGCTGTGAAAATGTTCGCGATTTGAACTGTGAAACGGATTTTTTTGTTTTTGTCTTTTGTGCTTTCGTTTGTTTTTATCTAGTAAATTATGAAAATAGATTTTAGAAATTCCATGTGCGTTGGAAGTTATTAATTATCTTGTTATCTATTAAAGACCGATTATTCCAAAGTATAAAATTATAAAAATATCATTTAACAATCCGCGTTAAAAATCCTAATTGTTTGTGTATTATTTTTTCTTACCTAGTAGAATTCTATCTAATATCAAGTATTAGTAATTTTTTTACATCATTCAGGAAGATAAGCGTAACCTAAACTAGTTTTAAGCAAAAAACAACATTATCGAAATACCGCATCCTTCGCCGTCTCTATACCAAATAAACATTTAAAGTGTAACACAACTAAAACAAATCCTGCATTAAAAATAAAAGCACCCATTAAAATAAAAGAACACCAAATATCCAAGAATATCATCATTTTACTTAGCCACAGCTATGGAGACGATGCAACTATAAGCCACTTTTTCAACTGAATAGCCAGAGCACAAAAGAAGAACTAATGTGCTACTAACTATCAATAGGGATAGAATTTATAGACACAGCCCCTTCACGGACAAAATATTGGTCTTACGAAGTACCCAGACGACGGTTTCTTTTGTGGGTAGTATGTGGGGGATTGTGATGTAGGCACGGTATAAGCCTAAAGCGATTGCGAGGAGTCTAATGTATGTCCATAGTAATATGCGCGACCGACACCAAGAAGTATTTTATGAACTGTGATAACTAGATTGAAAGTACGGATGGTAAAATAACATCGCGGCTAAGCGTAGTTTTTTTGTATAAAGGTGTTCAGTAAGTTAATGATTATACATTATAAATTGCAGAAATAGCCGAGTGGTAAAGCTCTCTACGCCAGTGCTAAGTAATGTCATCATCAGTCTCTTTCACAAAACGAAACTTTGAAATGCATAACATAGCGTATTTATTTTATACTAAACTAGCTGTTGCCCGCGACTTCGTCCCCGTGGGTAGATATAAGTTATGATTTATACCTGCCCTGTTTTTTTTTCACATTTTCCATTGTATCTTTGCTCCTATTAGTAGCAGCGTGATGGTTTATAGCCTAAATCCTTCCTCGATGAATGGTCTATTCAACACAAAAAGAATTTTCAATTTGGACCAGTAGTTCTTGAGATTAGCGCGTTCAAACAAACAAACTCTTCAGCTTTATATATTAGTATAGAAGTATAGATGAAGACTTTTAGAAAATACCGCTGTTTGTCTATAACTTGTCCACAGACCACACAAAGTTTGTTTTAGATTGTAAACACGAGTTTTTACGTTGCGCACAATGAGTGAATGATAGCGAATGGAAAAACAAGTCATTCATTTTGTCATTCGTATTATTTGTAGGCAAAGTTTATTCGACCTTCGTATTTAGTAAGTTGTTGATTTATTAATGTAGTTATTGTATACACGGTATTATAGGGAAATTGTATGAGGCTGGAACTGTATTAGCTGTTTTGAGGCGGTGTTTGCGTCGTATACATTCTATTTGTACTTTATGGTGCACTACAATAAAGTTGTCAAGTTGTACAGTAGGTGTTTTTTCTTTAGATATTTTTTGAGACGGAATTATTATATAAATACTGTCAGTCTGCTTAAGCTAACTGCAATTTAAAATAAGAAATATATATACCTATATACTTGTCTCATAAAATGAATGTATGGTAATAAAAAATATGTGTAACAGGCAACAAATCACACTCCGATTTCGAGATAAATTTAAATAACAAAAAATATCGATATGATAATTCGATATTCGCAAATAACAATCATTCGATAAGTCCAATCATTCGTTCAATTCGACACCGCTCATTCGATTCGAGCGTAGCGACATCTACATATCGGAATGATCCCGAGTTGATTGTGTCCAAAATAATTGGATTTCTCATATGTCGGATGTAAGCCCAGCTGTTACAGGGAAACGAACCATAGCACTTATGATTTAGGGTAGAATTTGAGAATGGTCAACGAAAATTTGGCTGATTATGAACAACGTACGGGTAATGCATTCGAATTATCAGCTTTTATGTAACACAATTCGATTTGTGATCTCTTTCATCGTTCTAAATACCAGGATGAACTAGTAAACTGAATAATTAAATGGGGATAACTAGTATAAATAGCTGAAGTCGACCCAGACAGAATATTCTAAAATACCATTGAAATTATGCAACACTACTTACCATTTAGCCAGTTTTACAGAGATTTCAACCATATTCTTTCTAAAAAAAAAAATACGAAAAACGTAATTTTCAAAAATCCAAATAAAATATACGTTCTTTAAAAAAACCATCTTCTCATACACTGTCGGGCACTAGTCCAATACGAAATAAATAATAACTCATCCGTTCATACAAATTAACTGAAATGGGAAATTATAATTCTCATATGAAAGCAACGAACGGACTAAATATGATAAATCAAGTTGAAAACGGTGCCGCGGTCCGCTGACCCCGGTTTGCATTACATAAATTCGTTTTTATGGGACCCATAGCAATCGTACCTTGGCTATTTAAACTTTAGCTCTTTAATTTCGTAAGTTCATTGCTATTAAAGTATACAAAAACTCATGACAACTGGCAAGCATTTTTGTTTACTGATACTTGTCGATTACTATATCAAGATATTTTTATTTAATTTTATTTCACGGTGTTTCCAATTTTGCATCGTCAACAGTCGTATGCTAAAATACTCATCTAATCGACTTTCTGTCGCTACATTCCTCTTTCTTTTTTTTCTCTACATTCCTCTTTACAATGACAACGAGCGCACACTAAAATATAATTTACTATAATGACATTTTGCTGGAAACTCAAGGGTTCCGCTACTTGTCTACAATAAATAAAACAATACCACCAAAAAACTTAATTTCGTTTTGGTCACAGGAGAAACTATTCACTGAATTGAGTGTCTTAGAACTCTCAACGAAGATCGTCTATCACTTCAAATTTTATTTGGGGTGATAGACGATCTTCGTGGCACTGGCATTTATTATATAGCATGTATGTAAAAATGACTCCAAAATATCAGAGACCAGATAGCCTATTAATCAAAAATTGGAAGAGAGATGACTCTCAATCCCGGTAATTGCCAAATACATTATATTTTTAATACCCCCTACAATATCATTGTAACTTAATTGTTTTAGCAAACCTCTTTACAGCCAGCCAAGTTGAAGACTATTGAATTACCCGGTACTATGTTAGTCTGTAAATAAATTTAAGTTTAAGTAACGCCGAAAAACTCGGTTAGCAAGTGCACGCCGTGAAACGAATGGAGGAACGATGTACTGCGTAAACTTATTATATGAGACTTGAAGTTTTGTTGATGGCAGTGTGTTAGATGCTTTTTTTTAGTATTCTGCTCCCAAACAGTAAAAATGGGACCCTATTACTGAGGCTCCGCTGTTCGCTCGACTTTCTGTCCGTAACCAAGCTGTGTCTTATGAACCGGGATACCTGGACAGTTGACATTTTCACTGGTGATGTATTGAACCATATGACATAATATGGTTTCCCATCTATCGGATGAAACGTTACTCGGGAATGGTTTATTTTTTATGAAACTTTCATTTTCTCCACTGAAAAAAATGAAAAAAACACCAATGTATTAAAACTTAAACCTCCTCCAAAAATGACGCACGAAACGCTTCTTCTTATTCCCTTTGGTATCAAAAGCCCTGTCATTACCGAGAATGAGTACAACAAAAGCAAGTTACCGCAAGCTGGAGGCGAGACAGTGTCGGCAACCACTTGCGTACAAACTCTCTATGTGTATACAACTATTATTGGATCAACCGGTAGCTGGTATTATGAACTTTGAGTATTTAAGTAAGTAGGCAATATTGTAACTATGGAAACACCCCTCGCTAGAGACAAGAGATTCATCAGTGAGTGAATGATTCAAGTCACTTTTACTCTTCGATTTACGAGTACTTAGCAAAAAGCTTCGTTCGCTCATATAGAGACTCATGATTCACAAATTAGAAATACATATTTAGAAATTATGGAAGTGAAGAAGTACCAGACTTATTGTGGTATTTAAAATATGTTGTACAATGGATCTTTCTCTACTTCTTAAAGTTTTGGATGTTGTGTTGTGGAAGGGTGACAGCGCTCTATAAGAACGGTGTTACTTTCCAAAACGTGTACCTGGTCGTTCTTCATTTCATCTGAAAGATGTTCATTAGGCTAACGTAGTCTCGTATTATACACGGTTATAACGATTTTTGAGCAAAACAATAAGGTCTGTTTTTAGATATAACCGTTTTTAACATCAATCTTTATTTTTTACTGCAGCAACATAAATATGTACGTCATCATCTGTGAAAATTCAACCGTCAAGCTATCACAGTTCTTAAGACACAGCCTAGTGACTGAAGGACGAACAGATGGCGAAACCTAAGTAATATAGGGTTTTACCCTTTGGATATGGAACCCTAGAAAGGAGTACGAAGTTCCCCACAATTCAATCAAAATGACATTGTAAAAAAAAGTACCTACACTGCCTCCGTTGTTTGCCTGCTTCCGTAGCAAGATGTTTCCTATTACGCCTTGTTTGAACAGCGATATTGAAAGTCGCCTCCTTGGTTCACAGCAAACATTGGCACATCTAGATTTAAAAAAATGAGATGAGAAGGGGCAAAAAAAATTCAAGGAAATTTTATTGTAATACGTAAGTATATTGTAAAGGTGAAAAAATGGTGCTTGTTTGATTGAACTGCCAAGATTTACTTATTTGATAACTAAAATAATATTGTTCATTTATTTATTTATGGTTTACCAACAGATGTTACAGCTAAGCAACACTTATGTTAGGTAAGTTTATAATAAACAATACTGCACACCTAATTAAAGCTAAACACCGCATGCTTAGTGTTTTACAGCTTTGTCAGTTTTATATTCTGTACCCAAAGCGGAATAAATTCATTATGACTGAACTGTCTGTCTGTCATCAGGGTCGGTACTCGTAAACCGTAATAGCTAGACCTGCTAAAAATATTTTTTTACCTTTGATTCCAGTATAGCTTAACATAATCGAAATATAATACGTCCTGACTGCTAACGTTCTCTCCTAGGAGACACACATTCCAAGAAGTTATATTATGATCAATGAAATGTTATCAAAGAAATGATCAAGTGCCAACCCATATCTACACAAACTATAATTAGTTTTGTTACATTTCTAAGAAGGATAACATGGAACAAGTTTGCCCTTAATAAGAAAAGTTGGCGAGACATCAATACCAAGAATAAGAGACACGTATTTATAGTTATTTTAGCTCTTTTTCATATATATTGTAGTGTCAGAAGAAGCCAGAAGTAAATAAAAAAACAAGGTTTAACATTGCTATGTTGCTTTGGAATCTAATTATTCGAAAAGACAATTCATGACATAGAGCTGTCCTGATGCATCCAGCATTAGAACAGCTCTATGTCATGTCAAATTTTCTGGTGAATCGGAAACTTTCAGCTGAAGCAAATTAAATTTATAAGGTTAACGGGAACATTAAAATCGGGATCGGGATTTCGGGACCCAGTTTTATACAAATCCCTTGTCAGTGGTTTTTGCATAAAAGAGGAACTAGCATTCATCCATACTTACAGTTTTGAATTTATAATATTAGTGGGATGATTGCAGGTGATTTTTTTTGTTAAACTACGGGTGAATGGATTTTGGCTCAAGACAAAAATTTACAGAAATAGTACAGTACAAAATTACTTCCTCCAAATAAACGTGGATTTTGAACTCAAAATATAAATTAAATGCACTTATAGTTCATCTATCTATCTCTACATAATGGTCTCCCTCCAGATATTACAATACCAACATTGTTCCGTGTATCCGTCCGTTTGTCTATTAGCAATCACCTGCACAAGACAGCTAACACGCTTCGACGCGTCCTATACGGTCCATACTATATATTCACTAACATTGTTTTATGTAGTAGACCGCACAGGTTGTAACTAACAATTACGATATTCAACCTTATAACCATGCCGTAAGGATACAGTTTATGAATTGTGTCGACAGCTGTGCGGTTACCTGTGTTGCTAATTGGGCTGTTGGTTCTACACCAATTTATAGCTGTGGCAAAATGTTTGAATGAAAAAGGTGGATTTCTTTTGCTAGACAACAGTAAATAATGGGTAGTTACCTAATTGTATTTTCAAGGTTTCTACCCAAAGAGTAGAATCAGATCCCTAATATAAGGATCTACTGTTTTAGTCCTTCTGGCATTAGGCATAATCGCATGGACCGTTATATATAAAACTTTTAAATATTCACAGATGATTTTTGATTACTGCTAAAGTCACCACGACAATCCGTTCTGCACGAAGTGTCGTGGGTTCGATCCTCGCGCTGTATATAAAGCATTTGTGTGATCGACAAATTTTAATACTTGTTCTCAGTCTGACTGATTGTGACAACCCCCCCCCCCCCCAGCACACATGCATTAAACTCCTTAGATCTATTGCTAATAATATAATACATTTATTAAACAAGTATGACAACAAGACCATTAAAGAAAAAGAAGCAAGATAGCTCTCTACATGGTTATAACTCTGTCTCTTTTCCACAGCGTTTCCTTTCAAAGTTAGCAATAGCACCCTAGTCAAGGTTGCCTTATTAATACACCTACCTATCTACATCAATATTGATATTCAGAGGGGAGTGTTTCGGTTGCACCCTCGTAGTAGGCTCTATAATAATACCTAATTGTTTCCTAAACAGACAGGGGGGATGCTAACTACATTATAACATTGTCTGAGTGCAGTTTCATTTGGTATTAGTAGCTACTAAGTACCTATATTTATTATAGTATCTATGTTATCTATAGAATACTGGGCATATTTTGTTTTTGAATTTTAATTTTGGGACGAACCACATTTATTTTTTTGTGTGAAGTTTGATAAATTTACTTACACGTAACCTCAGTACGCAGGGGCGGTATCTCATGAACCTCGACACTTAAGTAGTTGAGGATTTTACAGATTATATGTTTCTGTATGTAACACCAAATACTTAAAATAAAGACCAAGATTATAAAACTGTTGCAAATAAAGTACCAGGTGGGTGACAAATAAATTGATTGTTAACATAAACGAACTAAATAAGTAAATAAATTTAAGGCTGGTTATTAAAACTTTTTTTTTTTTGTGTTGGGAGTTCGACTTGCACTTAACTGGTTTTTTAACAGGTTTTTTTTTTTGTAAAATCAGCAAAAAATGTTTACTGTATGATATTATTTGAATTTACCTTTCCCCACATTGTAGTTTAAATTGCAAGTAGCCAACGTGCTGTTAAAAGCATTCACGCATTTTCGCTTTATTTATTCACCTTTATTTTATTCATCCAAATAAATTATTACAATCGTCAGCAAGATTAATTTGACTTTATGCGTTTTTGTGGACGTTGTGGTAGCTATCAACGCTTTCGCAACAGAATAAAATTTCCACTTTAAAAACTCTCTCGTAAAATCATTGACCCAAATGCGAGTCGACATTTAAAATATTAGCGTAAACATTTCCTTATTTTCGCGTTTCGTCCAGATCAAAAGAATTATCCGACGAAATAATCAGTTTGAGAGTGCTTAGTCTAATATTAATTAATTTAAGGTTCGTTACACAAGTGCCCACTCGGGTTTGAACGAACACAATCTTTTTTCATTTATAACCTTTTAATATAAACGTTGCCAGACGTCCTTTTATGGGACAACTTAATAAAAAAAGGATGGAGTTCAAAGGGAACGTTTCGAGTGTAATTTATGTTTAAGAAATATGAATGTTACTGAACACGTTCGAGTTTTATTGTTCTTACCATTGTGAGGTAATGTGAATATTTGTATGGGTGAAAGGTTTTCGCGATGTCTGTCCCAGTTTAATATTAGATTGTCTTATAATCTTTGTATAAAAAACTAGTTTTTTATGATAAACCTAATTATTGATTACCATCATTATAATATTACATAACTAGGTATTTATTATAAATAGACTCTTGGAATATTTGTTAAATTTTTTACATTAAAAAATGGTACAGCAGTGTTTATAAATAGATTGTTGACATTTTATTTATTAATTTGTTCGCTTCTATCAAGATAAACTGTTACAATGCGTATAAACTTTTCTGTATCCAATCGCTTTATATAACACACACTATTTGTATACAATATACACCGAAAATATATTTATCGCAGGACCGATTTATTTCTTTTCATCCTTTTTGTACACAACCCTCAGTGTCGGGAGACCGCCACTAGAACGGTTATTCACTACTGCGAAATGAATTAAAAACATGGAATGGCATTATCGTCACAACTCAGAAGAGAGTGTAAGACAAAATCGAAACCCCCTGAAGCACATGTGAGACCCTTGTCACAGGGCAGTCGTCATTTCACGGGTACCTTGTTCCTGCAAGCAATTACAATGTGATTGACCACGCCCCAGCTTACGAAGACCTTTACCCCTCCCCTCAAACCGGCTAATCCACGAAGCTATAAGAGAAAAGCGTTAGGTTAGCTAGGGTCTTTGTTGACTGGACGGTGTATGTACCAAGTGTTTGGTCCAATGGCTGGATTGATTGAGCTTTGACTCTGAGCCTCTGTTTCAATAATGAAGTGATTGGGTATATACACAAGTTTTGTGTCCATTTGATTGGAATTCCGCTTTGCTGTGTAGAGTTAGATAGTAATAAAGTTTCTGTCTATGCCCAAATTGGGTAACGAGTAATCATATTAGTGATGACTGCAAAGATAAAAAATATTTGTTAAAAATTGAGGATAGTTATTTAGAGAAAATGACAAATTTTTTAAGCTCCGAATTTAAAATCCAGATTAAACTGATAAAATCTGCAAATCTATGAATTGGTGTATCAATTTCGAATTCACTATCAAAAGCCTCTGCTCCCAAGCACAAAATTAGTCAGGCGTTTCTCGCAGCCATAAATATTTACTTTCTACTTATTTTTTTAAGCGTATTCTTTTATTAAAACCACCAAAACTTACAAAATGTGTTGTATACATCCAAAATATGTTTCGTCCATTTCTTGAATTCAGTACTCTTTTCTTCAACGAATGTCCTAAGGCTTCGGCAACTGAACTGGTTGCTTTAAAGCGCCATTATTCTTTCACAGAAAAGCGAGTCAATAAATTCCTTTGAATGTATTTCCAATCATAAACGACACTTGGAGAAACAGGCGACGCCCTATAAATTGCAAGGATATCTTTGAAATGCACCAGCCATTGAAGAAGTTATTTCAAATCTATTGTTGTTTATTCCACTTCGATACTTTCCTTTAAAATGGTTAGTCAATTCTTTAAATATTTTTAACAGCCGTTATTTGCCATTTATTGGTTCTCTGGGCTCCGATTCTACTATTTCCAATGGCCAATGATTGAATGGCAATTGGATTAAATTGCATTGTAAATAGCAGAAATATGTATATCTTTATAACTCCCGGACGAACTCGCCATCATCAGTAAGTGCTGCATAATTTTGTGACAGTTAGAAAAATCCGTGTACACAGTTTACCGAGCTTGTGATATTTTTAACTAATGTTAGGGGTAAGGTATACGTGAGGGTAAATATAATAACGCGTTCGCCCTTCTTGATAGAATGCTAAGGATGACACAAAACCATAATATAACCAGAAAGTGAAGTCTGCGCAGATGATGAAATTTCGAATCACAATGAAAATCAAAAAGGTTTTATCACAAATAGGCCGTTTTCCAACGTAATAGTTGACAATGACTCTTAATTTCGATATTCCAAAAAGTCATTGCTATGAAGAAGAACCGACAAGAAACTCCATAGGTTACTCTTTTAAAAATAAAATATTACAATGTAATCTCATACGTTATCATTTATGAATGCAAAACAGCGTAAAATAGCAAAACTAGCATCAAAGTGAGAGTGTTAAAATAACAGAAAAGAGGAACTAATCTTAACTCATAGAATTTATGAAATTGTGAAATTGAAATGAAATGAAATTATTTTATTCTGCAAATAGGATATTTTATCACTTTTACGTATTTTTTGAGAACGATGGAGCCGACATTTCCTAGTTGACTACCCTGAGAAGAAATGTCGAAACAAACTCAGGGATGATATGAGGTAATCTTTAAATCTACTGAACTAATTGGATTTCTTATATTTTTGATTATTTAGCTTTATGCAAATAAAGAAAAATATGTACTTCTGTATTTGTTGTATAGTGACGTAGCATAGTGGGTGTCGTCTGAAAGCGGCGGTTGTTTGTCCTCGGAGTAACAAGTTTGTACTGCCATGCCTTCGTTAGTGCGTGTCTACATTGTTTTGTAAAGCAATATACGCACATGCATAGTAAGGCATAATAATAGCGCAATATATTAAGTATTGCAGTTAACATACACGGTGATTTTTTAGTCGTCTTACAAAAGCAGTCCAGTCCAGTCCAGAAATTTAACATGTGTGAAGTGAACGTATTCAAAAGCTGGGCCCCGAGTCTGCTATTCGCAATGGCCGATGAATGAATGCCAATTGGATTAAATTTGATATTATTCCTATTCCCTAAAGCATTTTTCCAACACAATAATTGAAAATTCATTGTATTGACCGTGACTGTTACGCCCCGTACTGAATTTCCAATTATTGTGGTGAACAAAATGCTAAGAATTATACGAATAGTGTCAATGTCAATTTTCATTCATTCATCGACCGCTGTAAATAGCAGAATTGGGGCCCTGAACAGATACAGAATGCGGATTGAAAATGAGACTGAGATTACTGCCAAATCGAATTTGACTGCACAAGTAGTACCAGCATTTGTGTGATCCATGAATGCTAGAGCCCGGATGACTATGTGCATGTGGTTTGAATGTTTGTGAAACCTTATTTAATTCCTTGCAGCGGGAGCGGGCTGTTTTTGAAAGAAAACAAAATAGATGGCCGAGCTGTCACCACGGCAAATCACTGTGTGGATTGTTGATCACCACCCACGACAAGCACTTATGTGATCCACCAACGCCTGTTCTAGTTCTAGGTTGTAAAAGCCCCTACGACAAAAGAATTCAATTCCTAAGTGGGGCCTTATTTTAAAGACACTTTAAATTTGAACCTAATTCCCATATTATATAACTATTATCACAGCTTCTTTGTTTCGGAACACACGTTAAAAATGTATGTTTGTATTTTTCGCGTATGATATGATCTCTGGTTGTGTCAGATTTCCATCACGAGAGTAAAGGAACAGAACATGCACCGGTGTTTGCGCAAACAATATGTGCTCTACGATAAAGTCCTTCGTAGTTGGCTAGTGTCTAATGAATAATGACACTAGCCCCAATTTTCGGAAATCAATTGTGTGAACATAAACAACTTTCTACGATAAAGTTATATGTATATGTACATTCTAATATGGATAATTTCTATTAAAATTGGTGATCCTCTGACTCGAATGTAAGCTAATGCCTATTGGGTATGGTGGCTGTAAGACGAATAAGCTTTCAATGTTTCAAAAGCAGAAATGATTGAGTAGGTTTTCGCAATTCTAAATTTTTTTTTCAAATAAATTGTTTCATATCCATAAATTTCATAATTTAGTGTATTTCTTTCTTAAATTCGTCATTATTTGTACTTGTAAGGTTCGAAATTCAACACATTTCAGCATAATTACGGAGCAAGGTTTCCATTGTCATAATGTAAACTTACACGTTGATAGTCAAGCAAAATGAACCGAGAGTGTTTCGTCTACATCATTATCTAGTGCCAGCCCTATTTTATTTTCTGCCATTTGAAAATATACCTTAGAGTGTAAGCAATAAGGTGCTCAGATCTTGAAGGTCGGAGTGACGAGATAATTTGTGTACAGTCAGTTGTTTTTATGGTGAAAGAGTATTCGTGTCTCGTGGATATGTGAGTATGTTTGCGAGTTCAACACAGTTTGGGGATCGTCCGTTAACGACTAACGACTGTCACTCATGCGAAATGTTTTTGTTTGGCAAATCACAACGGTTAAGTCATTATTAGTATTACGTTAGTACAAGATGCGAAAACACAGTAACAAAAATTCCTGGGGGGTTATTTATTTCTTAAAAAAAAAACGACTGCTGCAATAAGGAATTTAATCCTGGTTTTACGGGGGTTTTACAAACATACAATTCAAATGCACAAAGACACCCAGACTCAGAACAAGCATTCGTGGATCACAAAAATGCTTGTCCTATGCGCGGATCGAACCCGCGACACGACGCCCACGGTGGGATTGGCGTGGTGACCTCAACCACTCGGCTATCCGTGCAGTCAAGACAGATTATATTATCAGAAAGACTCAAGACAAGGACGCTCAACCTTATCAGCGCCCATGTCCTTTTCGTTTATTTTGTGTAGAGATGCTTCTATAAGTCTTTAATGAAAATTTTGTAAAAATTTCCCGCCATCAGCGAGTCGAAGATAGATTCGATGATGCCTTTTCTGCTTGTACTGTAATGATAACGTTTTTATCATAGTTGCGTGATTTTAATATGTCATTTTGGTGGAGAATAGGCAAGAAACTACCTTCTACCCGGCAAAAATCTTAATTCTCTCAATCATTGGAAATAGGGATGATGACAATTTTTTTTGCAGTGTCCGTCTTGTAGTTTTTTTGTATAATAATGGATACGTATTTTTTATTTGTCCCGCAAACATAAATTGACCAAATTACAGTGAATGAAAATTACGCGATTGAGTTTAAATTTTACCATATCGTTACGTCACAAGCCCCCTCTCCTAAACTTTAAAGCAGTTAATCTTTGCCAATTCTAGTTTTTCTGACAAAGGAAAAAATACGTGTCTCATACTTTTCAATTATCTAACTGAAGGACTAATGAGTTTTTTTCTTTCTATACCAAGACATCATCCCTATTCTTGCCAATTCATCATCTCGTCGTTTATTCACTCAGCGGCAGTATGCAAAATTTAAACATATTTTTATACAAATGGTCTGCGTCATCGAGTAACCGGCGCTCGTACGACAAAACAATGCGTTGTTATCGTTGGTCACTTCCCATTACAAAATAAAGATGTGGATACATTAATAAAGCGAAAATGCGAGTGTTCAATTCCACCGATATTTGTTGCTTTAGCGTTGAGCATCGAAAAACGAGTAAAAATATAAAGATGATTCATAATTAAATGATGCAACTGCTTACTCACACGCAATTATCCCGACTAACGACTCCCGCGCTAAGGATTAAATTCCTTAGTGCGGGAGACGTTTAAAAAAAAACATAAAGAAAATATTTAGCGCGGTGGTGCCCGTTTCTGTCGGAATGCCGGGATAAATTTAACCTTGAATCCGGGGCTATATTAAAACCTTTTTATTAACCTATTATTTAGTAAAACCTTCCTTAAGGGACATACAAATAAAATCAGCAATCAATCAAAATTGTCCATCTATTCTTGACTCATGCGCTTACCTTACCTTACATTCATTTTTATTTATATAGAGGATGAGGAACACCACAGCACAAAAATCTGACTTTAATAAGAATCATCGGCATTGAGGTTGTGTTCCGACCCTATAGTTAGTATTTACGGTGATATGACTAATACTACTCGAGTGACCGTCGTAGTAAGTATAGTATTGTAATCAAATAACAACTATATCCAATTGTTTTAAAGTCTCATATTGAGTGTCAAAGCGACTACTTAGTATCAGTATCGGGGACTCCCCTTAATATTCAGTGCTACTATTGGTCGACAAGTTATATTCTGACCAGTTTCTTTAAATGCCAAAATATACAGATTACTGACATAAACTTTCTAAAACTTAAGGAAAAATGGAAAGGTATTTAGATGATAGATACGCTTATTATTTTATTTTCATGAAATATCATCGTAGTGAGTAGATATGAGGTATTAAAGTTTCCATCCTGAATCGCGCAATCGAGGTTTTGTTTTCTGAACGTATAGTTACTTGTATCGAATTATTAACGTCGGGCCACCCCTGGGTTCCTTCATTGACCGACCCGCAGTCGCGGCCTGTCACACGGCTTGCAGCCATGTCGACCACGGACGCCGTTTGTGTGTGCAGACATGCACACTACATAGTAGTCTGTTACACACTCCGTTACTCTCCTCCTTTGGGTATAGTTAGGCGTCCGGGGCACTTCATGGTCTGTGGACCTCAAAGACAAGCCTCGCGAACTGTGGTGGCTTCGCAAGCGCACCATTGGCGTCCAAGAGGCGCGGTGTCCTCACCACGGGACACACGCCTGTCGAACGTCAATGCTGCTTGGGATACGAAGGGAACCAGGGGGGGCATCCGCTGAATAAATCAGCGATACCAAATACCTTTCCGCAAAAACAAAACAACCTTTTGTCACTTTAAAAAACATTTTTTCTAGGTGGCTCCAAACATTAGGGGTTTGTATTTTTTATGTTCGTTATCTTGAACTGCTGTCAGGATGAAGTAATTTTGTTGATTCTTTTTAACACGCTTTTATAAGCTATGTATAAGAAAATGTTTTAATCTCAATTTGTTTTTTATTTAACGTGAAATAGCTCTAATTACGTCCTTTAAAAATTGGATTAGGAAATTAGTTAAGAAGTTTTTACTCGAAATCGTATGTAATCAAATAAATTTCAATTGTCCTCTGTGTGAACTGTGAAGACATGGTACACAGGGTAGGCGTGATTATTTTAAATTTGTATTGAACTTACTAAAACAAAGTACCTTAATTTCTCGAGACTAGTCAGGGCGCCCGTTTTAATTGCATACCCTGATTTTTTTTATATTAACATATTCTTGGACAAGTTAAGGGCTCTAATCTGGCTTTTTTTTACAAGTAGGTGGAAACCTTTAAGGATCTGGTACAATGGAGTTCTTCTCATCCTATTGATCTGGGCCACAATTTTGCTATTAACAATATCCGATGAATGAATGGCAATTGGATACAATATGAAACTATTCCTTTTCTCTTAAGCGTTTTGCCCATACAATAATTGGAAATTAATTGTATTGACCGTAAATGTTCTGCTCTTTCCAAAGTCAATTACTGTGTTGGAAAAATGCTTTGAACAATAAGAAACGCGAAAATTTGAATTTATTCATCAGCCATTGTAAATAGCAGAATTGGGACCCACGCGGAAAACACCTACGGGCACCACGTGACTTTGAAGAACTAATATTGTTTTTCTCATAGCAATAAGTTGCAAACCTTAAATTGTTTGCTCAATGCTCACGTCAATTAAATTAAATTATGCATTGTATGCAATGTATGCATTGTTTTATCCAAAAATAGTAAATAAAGAATTAGTGTAAAACAACAACTTATTTCATATCTTATATTATTTGTAGGAAGTAATTTATGTAAAAAATTACTCCCTTCAAATAATGTAGTCATAACTGTTGCTTTCACTAGTTACTTTGCATATAAAACATTTGTTTTAAAATGTATATTTACTTCATATGTGTTCATCAAGCCATTTTATGTACACCCATGTCAATAATGTAGGAAACATTTTTTTTAGTTGCGACTTTACCGTCCCTAGATGGCGCCACATTAGAGACACGTCATTGTAACCATTGAACAACTTAGACACTTTATAATAACAACACCTACTTCTGTACTGATAATAAATAGGTGGTTTAAAAGTTAAACAGGAACAAACATACATAAATACATACTGGTAAATATCATAATTCTCCTTTTGGTTTTGTCGGTAATAGTCCATAAAAATATTTAATATTAGTCAACTAAACTGAAGCGTAACCCCAGATTATAACTATAGCTTTCTGTCACAACTCAAAAAGCTATGTTTCCGCCCGGGATCGAACCGGGGGCCTTCTGCGTGTTAGGCAGATGTGATAACCGCTACACCACGGAAACTTGAATATGTGAGTTGAAATACCGTTATAGTGATTAAACTGTCTAATAATGTCAATGCTAATAATAAAATACTTGGTGACCCGACAAACTTTGTTTTGCCAAATTAATTATTTGTAGGGAATTTCCGACGTAGAAAAAGACTCACAAATTAAAAATAACCACTGAGGCTGGAGGATCTATGAGGACTTATTTTTAAATCAAAATCGGTCAAGGCGTTTCGGAGGAGTATGATAACTGGTAATGTAACAAATTTGTTTTTTATTGTAACATCGCCAATAAAGTCAAACGCAGCTTTAAATATTTTAATTATCTACAATAATACATTATATAATTGAGGAAGAACTGCACAATCTGTAACGGAACTGCAATATTTCAATAATTTTGAGCGCATCGAAAAAGGGCTATATGTGAAAAAAATCCAGTACAGAAAACTCATTCGACCCCTGATTAAAATCTACAAATAAGCAGTAGGTACCTTTGAGAGATTACTAACAATAAAAAAACGTCAAGTATGAGTCGTTCTCGCGGCAATGAGTGTTAACCATACGTAGGCTAAAGACAAACAAAATTGCAACAAAAGTTAACCAACAACGGTTACGTAACTTCGATGATTATTTCCAATATTTTTTGTTATACAATTTCAAAGCCAAAATTCCAATTATCTAGCTATCATGAGATAAAGTCTAGTACGATATTTTTTATCTTTTGTACGGCACCCTAATAAAGATTCTCTGTTCCAATCATCATCATCATCATCATCTCAGCCTATCGCCGTCCACTGCTGAACGTAGGCCTCCCCCAAAGAGCGCCAACCATCCCGGTCCTGGGCAGCCCGCATCCATCCGCTGCCAGCCACCTTCTTCAAATCATCGGTCCATCGTGCCACTCTGTTCCAATGACCCATTCAAAAGCAACCATATTATCTTACAAGACTTAACTAGACTTAAAGCTACTCCATCTCTACTAATATATAAAGCTGAAGAGTTTGTTTGTTTGTTTGAACCCGCTTATCTCAAGAACTACTGGTTCAAATTAAAAAATCTTTTTTCGTTGAATAGACCATACATCAAGGAAGGTTTTAGGCTATAAACCATCACGCTGCGACTAATAGGAGCGAAGATACAATGGGAAATGTGGAAAAAACAGGGCAGGTATGAATCATAACTTAGGTATATCTTCTTACCACGCGGACAAAGTCGCGGGCAACAGCTAGTAAACGATAAATACCTGTTTCAGTGAAATATAGTTGTACATACTTTGCATTGGACCTGAGCCAAATACTGAAGGTAGATATTCCTCTTGTCACTCCCACCTTATCTGTGACAGAATGTTGTGTCCTAGTTGCCCAGTTTAAGTTTAAATGACATGCACGAAAATGCCTTACTTTGGAACTTCCTCTACGTTTTTCTTACACAAGGGCAACGTACTTTTCCGAATATTGTTTGTCAAATGTGGCCATCTATTTCTCTACCTTTGAGGAGTTTTTTTCTTTAAAAGAGGTGTAATTACAATCATAATGACTGTAATATGTGATGCGGGAGACAACAATAGCAGGTACTTATTTTTATGTACCTAAATATAAATGATGCCGAATGAAACTGTATTTTTCTGTTTAGCCTATAATGTCTTATAGCAGGGCAAAGCCTATTTTTATTTTAGAAGGACATTATTTAATTACTTAACAGCTGTTTTATTAATTTAGGAGCCGCGGGAATAGCGCATTTATCGGGACCCCAATTTTGCTATTTGCTAAGAAACTCAGTAGGTAACTATGGCGTGGAACACTCACGGCCTATACTATCAATTCAGAATTATTGTTTTGATAAAATGCTTAACAAGAATGCATTTTATGTGTATACTAGCTGACAAAGCAAACGTTGTTTTGCCGAATATATTTTTTTCTAATTGAATGTATTTTTAATGCCACATTATAAAAAAAATAAAAACAAACAATTTCGGCCAAAAAATGAAACATTTTTTTAGTGTGAGCAATCCTGTGATGTGAGTTATCACTTAGGGGTATGGAAAATAGATGTTAGTCGATTCTCAGACCTACTGAATACGCATATAAAATTTGGTAAAAATCAGTTAAGCCGTTTCGGAGGAGTACGGTAATTAACATCTAGACACGGGAATTTTATATATTAGAAGATTTGGTATGTTTGAGAATCTGCTACCCTATATTTTTCATACCCCTAATTGATTGATTTATTGAACAACTTTAACCATTTTATATCTACATTTTTAACGTTTACCGGCTAGTACGAACCAACTGAAAAATATGAGAACGATATGAGTATTCTTATCATAAGCTATGTAGGTACGTACATCATCAGATAAGTACGAAATCATAAATAACTAACAGTGAATACCTATACTGTCACAGTAAAATAATACGTTGGTAAACACGTACCAAGTTTGTTCCAGTATCAACAATTTGAACAAAACTGAAGAGACGATAACATAATTTTTAAGTACCTCAATACAATACCTGTTCCTACAAACAAATTGGAGCAATTTACATCCTTAATTACCAATTATCATTGATAAAAGGCATACGATTTATTATTAACGAAATGTTTTAACTAAAATTGCTGCGATCGCGCGTAAACATGTATTGTCAAGGAACAATTTATGTTGGATTTCCTTAATTTAAACCACTATTACCTATTTCTTTAAACTGAGGGAATTCCTAGAAAACGATAATAAGTTTAAATTTGTACTTAAAGCGAGCTAACACTGTAAACTTCTGTGAGGCATGCCATACCACAGTCACACTAAGTAATTCGGTTCCATATAATAATAATAAAATATTCCACAACTTTAACACAACGCCGTCTAGCCTCAAATCAAGCAAAGCTTGTTTTATGAGTTTATACAACTAATAAACATACTTATCATATATTTTTAAATACTATAATAATATGACTTATACGTAAGTTACACCGATGACCAGAGCGAATGATCGAACTCATCACAAAAAAACGTCCTGGCCGGGAATCAAACCCACGTCTTCCGGTATAGCTATGTCAGGGCTATGAACCACTAGACCAACTTCCCAGATTATATTAATATCTGCAATAGATTTGATTTCTAATGGCCCTACCACCTCTTAGATCCAGCAAGCGCACTATGATTCGTAGAGCATCGTCAAGCTTCTGCGTTAGTCTATCTTGAACAAGGTATGCCTCCTGGCCTATAAACCCGAAAATGTATTCATGCAGAATAATATTAATGTCAAAATGACTATTTATGCAGGTCGCATCGTCCCAGATAAGTTGAAAGCCTCATGTTTTGGGAATTTAAGTAGATACTGCATGGAAAACATTTAAGTTACGATTATACATAATTATAATAAAACAACATGATTACTTTTTTTAATTCCTAAGCATTGCAGTTATCAAGAATAGCTTCATGCTCTTAAAAGTATTGGTTAAGTACCTTACTTTAGATAACTTATTGAAGTTAAGGCGTTGCATCAATACTGGTTATCAAAACAAAAAGTGGTCGAAATCCTTCTTTGGCTGATTAGCTCGCATGGCAACGGTAATTTTAGGATTATTGCTATGAAATTTAATCAAGGCGTTCATGAGATTTCTAAAACTTTAAGGAAATACCTTTTAAAATGACCATCATCTTTTTAGGATTTCATGCCCAAATCGTAAAAACGAAACCCTATTACTGAAGCATCATTGTTCGTCCGTGTATCCGTTCATCAACAGGCAGTATTCATTCATTCATTCACGAAGATGTATTTTTAAATGAAAAAATACTATTAAAAATAAATATTTGGGTACCCTGCCCTCCAACTTGTATTTTTTGTTAGCCAGCCGATCTGTTTTTCTTAAGCCAATTCGTTCTTATTTTTAAACATTAATCCTATTATATCTGAGTATATCGCGATGTTGCATTAGACAGCTCAAATTCTCTCCCCGTGCCTTTAACCCTGGCACCGCCAACAATTTGATAGTCCGTGACACGGGTGGGCAATTTTCCATTATTTATTGCTTCAACAAAATTTATGTACGCTCCATTGCCGTTTATTAGTGGTGTTCGACATAACTTATGTTTACAAGCTAACTAGTGGATGTTGTAATTGTGTGACCCAATTGTTTCTGTATTTGGCTTGAGTTTTTGAGCTTTTTGCTGGGAGACGATTGGGGTTCAAATCTTTTATGAATTTTGTTAATGCCTTATTTAAAAACAAAGCTTTTTTTTATTCTTGACCTGATTCGAAGGGAAATTTAAAAGTTTGGTGCCTGGTCTTAACATAAATTTAAACTATTTCAGAGTCATACAGTACTTATCTTAGCCGATTTATGTTAACTACCTTTATAGTTTGAATTCTGTTTGCACGCATATTTTGTGGTGTAAACTAATGTGAGAAACAATGTTTTTTTTCCACTCAGAAAATTCCGTAAATAAAAAAATATAATATGCCAAAACCGTCTACCGGGTCAGTTAATACATATTTATTCCTAGACTCAAGTAGTTAATATTTTAACTTAACTTCCACACAAAGCAATCAGAATATTTAAAACACATGTAGGCTTTAGACTTTGTTAAATCCAAGCGACCTGTTACCTCTACAGCCAATGTGGAGTGCATTACCATTTTTATAGCAGTGTCTGCGTATCATGCAGATTGCCGTTCGTCGGCCGACGACTGAAGTGTGTGACATATGTATGTGGCTTAAGTAGTGGGACAGAGCGGATACTAACTGACTAATATGAATAGTTCATTCCCGATTGAAATGCCAAGTGATTATTTTGCCACGTTCACTTTTCTTGTTTGAAAAGTTCCGTTTGGATTTTTGCAACTAAATTTTTAGGCACTTCACGACAAACTAGCAGGCTGAAATTTTTACAGAAGCTTTAAAACCGATGAAAATGCAATTTGAACTATAAAAACGGCTGGACCTATTATACAGGGTGTAAGGAACACCGTACCACCAAAGTCGCATAATGACTTTAAAATAACGTGTTAATTAATATTTAAGAAGTCGCTACCGTCGGAGATTAATATTTATAGATTTAGTCATTTTTGAGCACGCAATGAATTGGTTACCGCGCGATCCTTACGCTCAGCGTACGTACTTACACGAACTGTAATGTGGTAGGAGGGCGACACTCGGCGACACGATCGAAACATTCGAAACGCGCGCGCATTTTATAAAAATGTTGTGATGTAACGAAAAACAATCACAAAAAAAATACCAATCAATTTACACTATTCTGACTTCAATCTGTGTCTTGTGTATTATTAAATCAAACCTACTCTTACCTTAATCTCGCTCACTTCTAACCAGATAAGGTTCGAAATGTCCGCCATCTACGTGCACACAAATTTTGGCGCGGCGAAAAATTTGCTGCTGAACCCAGGGCAAAAAGTACCGCGTCCAGTAAATGTTCATCGCGAGACTTGCATTGCCACGTGCTTCGCCATAACACATTAGCATGTTGCCATTCTCCCGGGCGGTAAAATAACCTATCGAGCTACTAGGATCGTAATTTAAATAATACACACACAACACACGCACTTATATCACTTAACACAATAAAATTGTCTGCCTACACGATAATTAGTCCGCGAATTACCCGATTGCACATGCACATTCGATTAGCGTAAGGAACAAACTGAGTAAAAATAGGTACTATTTTGAAAAAAGCCGAACTTTCGGTTTTACCTTTGAGTAGTGTTGGACCTAGGTACCTATGATTCTTTATCGATAAATTACATGAGGTCGAAGTGAATATCGTAAAATTATTCTTGACAATAAAGTACTTAACTTAAACCTTTAAAATTGATTAATCACAAAATGTACTTTTGAGTAAGAACATAATTGTTTTATGTGACTGGAATAATTATTCAGCAGTTCGTAGGAAAAAAAATGATAAAAATTTTTAGGCAGGAATTTCATTAGTAGATGATGGATATTAGTAACAAAACAGAGTTTAATTTTAGAAAAAATAAATTATTGTTTATAACACAACATTATTCTAAAACAACATGTTTTAGAACTACAGAATTCTAAACAATAACAAACTGTTAATAATAAAAGGTTTTAATAAATTTCGTAGTACGATAAGTTGATAAACGCTGAGAAAGTGATTTTTTATTTTATAACATGGAACCCGTGTAACAAAAATCGATGTACTATTTTATCCAGTGTCACAGGTACGTCACTCGCCGATACCGCTGTAGGTGTTTGTCGGCGCGCTGGCGGTGTCGACAAAGGCGGCTAGCGGTGCCTACAAAGCGCGCGGCTTTTTTTAAAGGAATAGTAGGCAGGATTACGAATAATGAGTGCGAGTGCGCGCGCAATAGTTGCGCTATCTCTTACGGTTGACGCTCATGTATTGGTTCGGTTTTGACGTCACTTTCGGTTAGATTTGCGAGAGAGCGATGACCGACGAGTACCTTTACGAATCAGCTGATCGGGAGCAGTTTTTAGTGTTTCATTTACATTGCCTTTTTTCGTGAAAACGGCTTAATAATTACTTTCGTTATGAAAATATTATTGAAATACGTAGGAAAAATGATTTTATGACACATAAAATTAAAAAAACGCGAAAAAAAAATGCAATTTTCATGAAAAGACCGATGAAAAATTCCAACGCAGGGGGGTCTGGAATCATGTCTAGAACTCAGGTCCCACGGAAAAGTCGCGGTGTTCCTTACACCCTGTATATACATATACATCTTCTAATATATATAAAATTCCCGTGTCACGATGTTAATTACCGTACTCCTTCGAAACGGCTTTACCGAATTTTACCAAAATTTATATGCGTATTCAGTAGGTCTGAGAATCGGAGACTCTATTTTTCTGGAGAAATAAGGGTTGTCAACCCTTAATATTTTGTACCGTGAGCATCGACTGTTAGACGGTACGTAGTTCGCCTAACAGTCGATGGAGGACGGCTAGTATATTATGTACAAAATCTCAAACAATACTGCAGTATAAAGAGTCGCTGGAAATGTAAATTTGGGACACACCAAAATGTGTTCTGAAAGCGAGTGGTGTGCTAATCTATGCAAACCCGGTTTAAGATTGACTTGTTTGTAGGGCACACTTTGTTCGTGATTACCGAGAGTCGTGCACGTATTGCTCTAATCTCCGGGACTTTGTGTCCGGGATTAACTTGGAAAACGGGATTCTTTGTTTCTATTTCGTCTTCAAGTTATCTGAGGTGTATTTTTGGTAATCCTTAATTTTGGTCCGTATTTAATTTGGGAAAAGGAGAAAGTAATTAAAAAGAATTATTTGTCGTACAACAAATACATTTGGGGATACCTGTAATACCATATGGTACAAAGTTAAACGTAAAAGAAAGCTGCTTTATAAAAGCTGGTGGAAATTGTACATCATAGAGCTAATTAAAAACACATCGAACATACATAAATCTCACTTACAACAATAAAGAGGACAAATTGAAAACCAGTCCTTGAGAAAAAAAAACAAAATCTCAAGAAACATCGATTCATCCCCATTCTACAAAGATAAACACTCAACCTAATTTATTCATCCCCTGCAACCCCTTATTTGTGTATGATCTTTTGTTCAGTACCATTGAAAGAATAATAAACAATAAAACAAGCGTTCAGTACCCACTAGTGTCACAGTGAGAGCGCAAAGGAAGTAATAATCGTAAAGTGAGCCGCGTATTTCCGGCTTTGCTTGCAGCGCGATAGGGTTGCCACTAATTTTATTATATTTAATTTGAACCGGAGGACCTGTTTTGTCAGAAGTATTTATTGTTCAATGTTTCCTGGTAATTTCATTATTTATTTTGTTATATGCAAGATTATCAAACTCTAGCTTATATCAGTAATCAATCAATGGACTGAATTTAATTCAGCCTAATAACAAAAGGTAAAAATTGGAGTATTTTTGTCAATTAACTGTAAAATGTCACTCGTGTACATCCAAACCAAAATGTCTACACTATCCGATATTAGTAAATTCGATAGCTATCAATAAGATACAACCCTACCGAGTACTGCCGCAGTCACTATGCTTAACAACGGATTGGTGATCGTTGTATGCAGCTGCTGTCCACGAATATCCTGGCATAATCCCGTAGACTTGAACCAACCGTAGAATTCGGACGTTTCATACTAAATGACGTTTTATTCTCAAAATTTAAATGAAAATTTTAACAAAATACAGATGTCTATTCAATACGCCTTGTTTTTTTTAATAAATTACATATTTTGCTTTGTTATGATTTAAAGCGTATCCTTGTGTGGACAATGTACTTGCTGATTAGATTGCGGATTTCTTGCGTTTGTTCAGCTAAAAAGACGTCCTCGAGCTTTGCCAATATAAGCGCTATTACGACGATTTTCAAACAAAGTCACCGTAATCGTTTAAATCATCGTGATTGCCATGTAGGTAAAGAAGATAACATTTATCGTTATTGCAGAATAAATTATTAACTTTCATATCATTATAAATAAAATAGAGTCTTTCTACATAAATACAGAATTATACCTTTGGCTTTACCTTAAATGTACAAAAAATGCCTAATACTAGGCAGACCATTGAGTACAAATCTCAGGAATTTAAAAATCTTTTAATGTCCTGGTAGCCCTACGGTATACACTTTTGTAGTTTTATGCAACTGTTTGTAAGGATTTGAATTGCTTCCAAGTGCTGTTTGTATAAATATTATTAACCTTATGACTCAAAGCTTTTGTATTCATTTCTTTTGGAATAAAATGTATCTGATCCTTCAAATTGTTATAATTATAATTTGTTATAATTATTCACTTCTGAAAAGATGCGTCACTGTTTTAGTTCAGTCAAAAAAGCCAGGAGAAACAGATTTTTTTTTACTTATTTATTTATTATACCGTGGAAGACTTACACCTTAAAAGACAAAACTTAATAAATAAACAACTTTATAATCATAATTTTCCTGACCGATTTTCAGTCAAAGCAGATAGTACCTCAAGACACCAGCCAGCTGCGCGGGATATATTACATTGCACAACCGTGTGCCAACACAGGTGCTCTTTCTGTACCCTGACTTTCATAGCCCGATGGGACGGCAATCCGACACAAGCGGAAAGGGACTGATTTCAGTGACTAACTGATTTCTTGTGCCTGAGCACAGGACCCACTGGTACACTAAATCAACTTATATTGATCACCCATCACATTTATAAAAGTTTCATGCATTGCCTAACCTCAATGTTTATTTTCATTATGTTACCAGCAGCAACAGAAAACATCATCGTAAAAGTACAACAGAACGAAGATGCAGAACGGAGAGCCAGATGGACATACCTAAAGTGGAACCTAAGTAAAAATATAACTTACCATAATATAAGTACTCTTCTTCACAGTTTTTAAAGCCTAACCTAAAAAAGGAAACACAACTGAATAATAGCTGGACTACATTAGCGAGGTTTTACAATCTTGCATTTTAACTGTTCGTAGTAAATTTTCCAAAAACAACTGCAAACTCAGCACTCGATATTTACGTACCTATACAAAGCATAGCTGTATAAGGTTGAATACAGTTCACAGCGTTGTTGACTCGAGTCGATCGCAGTCAGAATTCAACCCTTGTTATGACTGACAACCGCATGAATATTCAAGCGGAGCCGCGGGCGTCTCGTAACTTGTACAAGTAACTAGTGGGAATTATGAAAATATTGGGAATGAGGTTTTTTCGAGTTGTGATTTTAGGGGTTGAATAAAAATTGCGGTACTTTTTTTTTGTAGTTATGATAATTCACGGAAAATTCTGAATGGAATATTAGAAACTTAACGGCAGCGTTTATGTGTCAATCTGAAAGGCGTTCTAAATTAAGCCGGAAAAATGAAATTCAAGACGCATTCCGTTCTACTTGTATATCTTAAGCCTGCAAGTGCTGTTCTTTTCGGAATTTTATTAGAAAAATTTGGGACATTAACCAATTAATTGGTGATCTGGTCATCAAACTCACAAACTAGACAGTAGTGTGACATTCCGATCAGAGCGATCACCTTCACCAATTAGGAAAAAAAATATACTTCAGTTACGTTCCTTTGCAAATGCAAAGGATCTCTCCACCCTAGTCACGACATACGTTTACGAGTTAGATACACTTGAGTTTATAATTTAAGTAAAACAGTATCTATGACGTTGTCCAAAATCAGTCTCCCAGCCTCCTCTTATCACGTAATCAACACTTAACTCCAATTATATTTCCATGTCAAGCCATGTCGCTAATTTCAATCATGTGTCATTAGGCATCTAATTTAGAGGCCAGTAGGTACTAAATCGTGTCGGGCCCTTAATTTATTGGATGCAGTCGTTTCATGGTCTGTTAGAGAATTAATTTACCAGGTATTTAGTGGGCAAGAGATGTATGTGCGGTTATATTAATGCAGATGGAATTATGATAAAAAAATTTAGTATATTTATTTATCTTAATTTTCAGAATCTCACATCTGTTACTCTTTTTAATTTCCTATCAGACTTTTTATTTTCGTCCATCATTCCGTCAGTCTATTATTTTTATTTTTAAGCAGTGTTTCCTAAAATGTTATGTGTTCCTGTCGAAAAACCCATTAATTTTTAAGTTCAAGAAAGATGTACTTTTACTTCGCAGATAATGTTAGGTTCATCACAAAATAAAAATAAGTACGCCGCACAGTAGGCCAATATAGATATTTCAACATGTTTCCCGGAGTAACGAATTTCCAAAATTGCTGCAACATATTATACATAAAACAGCTCACCATTGATTTACGCATACATATATCAATTTTATTACACTACTGGCACAGAGCAATAACTTTAGTATGTCGTTTTTGAACAAATTCGCTGTTGCGTACCGTAATAGATATACTAGCTATAAACCATCGACTAAAGTGTTGCTAGAAAATATAAAAATAATCTTGTTCTACAAAGCTAAAAACAGATAATTCTATTTTTACGCTTCTGTAGAGTTCGTTCTTTCACAGGGACTCTACCCTCTTTTTCTTAAGAAACACTTTCGTTCGGAAAACTCTTACCAATTTGGGACGCTTTTTTCTTCTTCTCTCCCAGTCAGCAGAACCCATCCCTCGAATCCCTCTTCTTAGCCTAATCCCAGTTAGAAAGACTCTAATATACGAAACAATCCCATTCCGGAATTCTCTTCCTATTGAGAACAATCTCCACGTTGTGAATATTGTTAATCGAGAACTCTATCTCTATTAGGAATACTCTAGTGTCTACTACCTCGGGAACTCCTTTTCTGGAGAAAATTCTCTCTTTAGGGAATACTCTCTTACCGGAACTCTATCGCTGTTCGACATTCCTTCTTCGGAAACAAGCGAGTGTTTCCAAACAAGAATGAGGTTTCTCTACTGGGGCACCATGCATCATGTTGCACATTTTCATTCATTTTCCAATTCCACTGTACTGTTTGTGCTAAATAAGTAAACAACTAATATTTTCGATCTTAAAACCAAACTGTACTTACTCGGCTCGACGCCACTCGATTCGAGTGCTGTTATCGGTAATATTCGATTCCGATCGATACTCGATGCTTCTCGGTTATGTATCGATGCGTGATCGCCTCTTCATTTAGTGGAGTAGTGTCTACATACGCTTCAAGAGTTTGTTGAAAGTTAAAATGCTTTATAGCCGTCAGCTAAGCTGTTACCAGTCTTCCTAGATTACTATATTTATGAAACCGCTCTGTGTATCTCGATACTGGACCTACAACTTCGAGGAAAATCCTGTATCTAGGTGTATGCAGTATACTATGGTATATTTACGTAGAGCAAACTTTTTCGTGTATTTTGTTTCAAGTTTAAATTAACATATCCATTTCGTATTAATGTTTCAACTATCATTAACAGACTGTCTCTGGCGATATTAATAATTCCTCTCAATCAGCGCCTGAGCGAATCCCGTGGAAAATACCGGATAAAATATAATTCAATAACATCACAAACAGTAACGCGAAACAAGTGCACCAATTTAAATAACGCGAAATCAACCTGCGTTTCACCATCAAGCGAAACCCAACCATATTTTATGGATCTTAGAACCAAATTTCCCTTGACAGAAATCATAGTGATCGCGTAATTAAAGTCAGAAATACGCGTTGTGAGATCTCTAATTAGCTGCCACGCATTTGCTTCAGTTAATTTAGTTCCAAATATTATGTAATTAACATAACTGCGGAAACCTCGTACACTACAGACCATATACGAAGTTATATGTATGATGTAGGTTGGTACATACCACACGAAGTAATTCAGTAGTGCTTTGAACTGACTAAATTAGGTAACCGTTTTAGCTTTAGCTGGTAAATTAAGTTGTGAAGTTAGTGCGGATGGAGAATTAAGGGTGATTCGGAGAGTTAGTGATGGTTCAATAGTATCGTAATAGTAGAGATCAACTTACAATGATATCATTTTTCACAATTTATTGAAGCAAGTTATATTAGGTATTTTAGTCTAATCCAAAAATTTTGTGTTTTCTTCCTGCACAAATCTTGTCCAGCTAAAGAGATTTTTATATGAAAAATTAACTCTTATTATGGCTGACTGAGAGCATTGACAATTGAGAAATATTCAAAAAAGAATTGTTTCTCCCGATGAAAGTTAAATTTAAATAGAACTCCGGTCTATTTGATAACCAAGTTGAGTGCCAGTCGGATTCTGGACACGGGGGGTTTCGTACAAATAGGTAAAAAAAAAACAATTGAGTTTTACTTATTGTCATTTTTTTGTTATTGACACACTTATTGAGCGTGTCTTATACGCCCATAGAATAAAAATTATATGATCATAACATTTTATCTTCGATCGTTATTATTACAAAAAAAAGTCTTACATAATCGAAATCAAAAAGGATAGGAAGTATAATTATAATTTTTGTCGTCTAAAATAATATCCAATATCTTGATTTAATCCGTAGACTTGTATCGTGTACTTGTGTTATGCATTCATATCTCATTGACTACCAACACGTGTGCCAATTAAACACTTTGTTAATTTGATAACAATAGCTTATCAGCTACCCAATCGTCTTATATTTGTGATAATCTGTCTGTAAATTTGTCGAACTTGCATACGACTCCGTGGCGCAACGGTAGCGCGTCTGACTCCAGATCAGAAGGTTGCGTGTTCAAATCACGTCGGGGTCAAATATTCTTTTTGTTTTATGTTCTTAATCTTTGATTAGAAGATAAACTTAGTTTTTTGGAAGTTAAGTATATCTTAGCTTTTTTATTTTAACATATTTATGCTTCTTTTTCTTAAATGATTCCCAAAAGAAGTTTCATGATCTTAGCTAGTGTCTTGTGACTAGACGTTACGGCCAAAATCTTTTAGGATAAGCTTATTAAACGTAACACACTAATTTAACTGAGGTTTTTCTTCATTTATTATTTGTTTTAGGTAAACAGCCAAAAATAAACTAATGGTTCATCAGTCGATGGTAGAGCGATGCATTCTTTTTTTATTAGTAGCTTAGTCATTTTATTAGATCTTGTTAAGACGCAAAAAATATATTTGCATCTGTCTCAAGATTGTGGATTTTTCCTTAGCTTAGAAAGCTTAAAATCGAGTTGCATGTAACTCGATTTTAAGCTTTCTAAAAGGAAACTCAAAGCATAAACGAACACATCACATTATCAAATATCAATCGCTGATATTCTCGACAATTGGACATCCTAATCCTAACATAGGTCATAGGATATACGCGGACACTTTTATTTATAAACCTATGTACATTTGCATGCTGAAAGGCAGAATATGGTGATACCATTTACTATTATTACACCTTTTTGTAAATTCATAATTCGCAAATAAAGAATTTAAATTTGCCAACCACGGTTGATGAACGCATTTGGTTATTCCTTTTTTGTTCCTTTATTGATTTATAAAGGGTTTTTGTATGTGAAAATGACGATGATAATACTATCGTACCTTTAGCTAATACTAAGTACTTACGCTGTTTAATTGTATCTATACTGTCAACTTTGATTGTTGTGAGAATCGCGTCGATGTCGGTTATAAGAGAACTCTTCAAAAGTCCGGTATAAAAACTATCCTATGTTCTTTCTCAAGGTCAACTCTATCTCTGTACCAAATTTCATTCAAATCAGTTCAATGGTTTAGACGTGAAAGCGTAACAGACAGACAGACAGAGTTACTTTCGCATTTATAATATTAGTAATTTTACTGTTCGTGTTAATTTTTTGTAAATTAACACTCGATAAGATAGGATAGGATACTCTACAACAATTAGAAATTAGCTATAGTTTTATTATTGTCTAGTTGTGTGTTGTATTGTTTAGAATCCGACTTTTTTGCCATTTATCAACACACACACAATAAATATATACAAAAATACTAATATTATCTGTAGTATTAAATGATTTTGTGAAATTAAGTAGAACGAAAATTTAAGTAACAATTTTCAACACATTTTTACAAACCTTATTAAACATAAAAACAAATAAATATGTAAAAACTATCGCAAGCCCAATGATGACCCCGACGTGATTTGAACACGCAACCTTCTGATCTGGAGTCAGACGCGCTACCGTTGCGCCACGGAGTCTTACGAACTTTTGTTCCAAATTTCAGTTTAGTTACAGTAACTTATTGATCATTTAAGAGCTCCCTCGAAGAAGTATAGGCACCTATTAGTTGGTGCTATAAGCAGCCGGTTTATTTTAAGTTTATAGATTAGCGGTTATCAATCAATCAATCAATTTTATTTTCAGGCAACATGGCCCATTAATAAATTTTATATAAATAGAAAACATAAAACTATATTATTAGTAACAATTCCTAGGTTATATTACGTTTCTTTATCTACATTACACTCTACAGTAATCTACATTATATCACCGCATCAAAATATGCGTCAGGGAGTCTTTTGTAAGACTGATTAGAATAACCACTTCACAAATAATTACACGCTTCACTACTTTGCCTATACATAAACAGTATCTCTACAAACGCTCTACAAGAACGAGTACCACCAAATATCCTTAAAAAGGACCACAGCCATACAAAACTGGTGTCGTTTCAGTGTAATATTCTCCTCTAAGACTCCCATTGTGCCATAGGTGTGAGGATTTGCCTGGCAAATTGGAAGGCCGAATGGCAAGGTAATCGGCTTATAAGGGCTCGTCTGCCCTTACTTATACAAAATATATCTTATTGTACGAAATTTTGGAAGTAAAGGATGCTGAAGAGATTGTCTTTAAAAGTCGTTTTGAGTTTTTTTTAATTATAAGTGTCATAATGTATGCTATCGTATTTATGCTATGCTATGCTAATATGCTAAATTAATGCTCTTTCCTTCTCTTTTCAGACGTATTTTTGAAATAATATAAATGTAGAGTTGCAAAGCCAATTTATATATTAATTTAATTTTTAATTGGTAGTTTCTTGTTGGTTACTATGAGGGATTGGTTTCCGCAATCAAAGCAGTAAAAGTAGTTTTTATGTCAACTGTAAACCTAAGAAATGAATTTGTTTACTATGAATTAACAAAAGAATATTACACCAACAAAACGCCATAAACAGAAGCAAATGTAAGATAAAGTTACCAAGAAATAACTCATTGTTCTGTCATTTTCAATAAAATTTCTCTTGTTCGTGAAATATGAGGAGGAAGACGAATATAAAAAGAAATCGCCGAATCGATTTGGACATATGAATTTGTAAAGTTATGAGGCAGGTTTGGAGGTAAATCATTTTTCGATTGACTCAAAATAAAATGCCAGCTTTCATATCCAGACATTTCCAACCCTTTGGAAGGTAGAGTGATATCCAGTGATCATTTTTTGTCAATGAAAATAGTATTTTTCCCGGCAACAGTAATTTAAAGCAAATCATTAGCTATTTATTAGCTTTTATTGGAAGATGAATTTTCAAAGGCAGACCAATGATTAATATACTAGACATTTAGTTTTCTTTCGCACTCTATCCACACGCCAGAAACAAAAAGTAATTTCTTTCAGATTTTCCCATCAAAAAATGCTGAATTTGTCATCCCAAAATCCTAGAGCTACATTTAAAAATAAAACTCTACATTTGCACCTAACCATAGTAACCATTCACCACCAAATCCAACGACAAATCCAATTGCGAAACAATTATATCGGAGCCCTTTTTAATAATAATCTCGTGCAAAAATCCAGGTAAAACCTCTGGGTAAAACTGTATGACGTGTAATAGAGTGGCCACATCCAATTTGGTTCAACGTAATCCTCTTACATCGTGTCACGTCCCCGGATTAATTATGTAAATTCTGTTGTTTTTGTCACACCTTCCTTGTTTGCTAGTTTCTGAAGCGATTTGTTTATAAGGCAAGATAAATTAGACGAGATAAGGGTTGCGTGTTGACGATGGTGGTAATTGGTGATTTAGGTGGCTGTGATTTTTTGTGTTGTATTTTTTTCGCTTGGATTGTTTTTTTTTCTGGCAGAATTGATTTATTGTTATTGACTTTAGTTTTAATATAAGATCATTTATGTCATAATATTTTTATATCACCAAAAAAAGGACAGAAATATGTTCTTTAGTTGTTTTACGGACATGTCATTTAAAACATCGCCCAAAGCACCCGTAACAACTTCTCAAAAAATAATTGCTCCATTCACGTCCCCAATAAAAGTACACAAACAAACTCAAGAACAATATCCCGAAATTTGCCCTCAAAAAAAGGTGGGCAATCAATAATATTTCCCCTCTTTTCAATTAGTATAGCGAATGCACCTTAAATGCCCCACCTCGGGGAAAATCCCCGGTTTAACTTAAACGATTTAGGGGATACGCCACTAAATGAAATCTCGACTAATAGAGGGTTCGGGAGGGTAATGATGTTTTAATAAATACGAAGTTTCCTTTTTTTCGTTCCTCTTTTGTTTTCCTATGACGTGCAGGTAATTGTTTTATGATCAAGCCATGTTACCGCTGTGTACTTCATTTTTTGGTAAATAGGTACCTACTACAGCCTCATGGGAGAGTGACATTTTCACAATTGTAAGAGCTAATTTAGTCGCTTAAATGTCAAATAATAATGTATGTAAAATAAATTCGAGCTACGAATTTTCGATAAATTGTCGATGGACTTAAAATTTTAACGAAAAGATCAGAGCGAAAAGAATAGTTTTTGAATTGAATTTTCTTTCCGCTCTGTTATTTGTACTGCAAGAAATAAATCAATAAAAAAGGACGTTTTGAAGCATCACCTTTCCAGAAAAAATGAAAATCATACTTCTTAATTTTCAATGTTTTATAAGTATTTTTCTCTAAATTTAATATAGTTACGAGTTCATTTGCTACGTATTTCATTGAATTTTTGAAAGATTTCCTGGACTTTCTCTATTTTGTTTTGAGGATTACAACTATTAGGATATGTCAATACGTCTTTGTGTCCCGTAATACCTGTCCCTCGGGACTGCGCGTCTCTGCCAGACTTATTGTTTAGAGTCAGCTTCATATTAAATCGGTTTTATTTTTGTAATTTATTTTAAGGCTTTAAGTCTCCTTACCTCGAAAATGGAATTAATTTTTAATATGAATAAAAAATGACTTCTTAAAAATGTTGTCGTTTTAGTATCTATATAATCATTGCTTCGCTAAACTTACTTACTTTAAAAATGTCTAACTTAAAGTTGTCAGTATTTAGAGACTAGCTTAAATTTTCACTTCACCATCTTATCTCAGTTTTTCTCAACATTATTTTTTCCTGTGTAACTGACACTAGCTCGCTCTACGCTTTCAAGGTTGGGCTACTAAAATACCGGGTATTAAAGATTTAAAATATAAAATATTAATAAGAATTATTCGTTTCTAAAAAGGAAATTCAGAAATTTGAAATATCCTTTTTACGTAAAATGTGGCTATGCTAACAGTGAAATTTTCCATATTATGATCTGGTACACAAATATTGCTTTATACTTTTATATTTTAATTTTAAATATTGCTATATAACTTCAAAGCTGGAGTAAAAGTGATACGTATATCTGAAACCGCTATACTCGTGGCCACAAGGCAAGTCACGACATAAATCTGCATGCTTTTTTTAATATTTTGTCGCCCGTGCAGTAATTTATCTTTTGTTTATTTACTAGAACTCTTAATGAGCACTTTCTTACTCTTTGCAGATGTTTTGTTCTTTCCATTGTTTCGACGAAGCGTTTTAATTTAATGTATTCATTTTGATGAGTGCTTTTGTAATAGCTATTGTTTTGGTGGAAGGTATTTTGGCATGATTTGTGGGTAAGTTCTCAAATATGATATCTTCATGTATGTGTTATATGATTGGATTATTTGCCTACATCTTTTATGTGTCTTACTAATAGACTTATATGACTATTAACACATTTTCGTGGGATTATTTATAGACCTTCTATTAATAATTTGACGCCGAAATATTTCCTTAAAAATATTTATAATAAATATTACTGAAAATAAAAAAAAACAGAGCCATTAGGAACAAGCTAGAATTAAACCAATACCTGTGTATTCCAATACTCTTAAATCATAAAGCGTAACTAAGTATATTGAGAGAGCAAGAGGCAACAATACATTAAACGTAGTGGCATCTCTTTTCCACAACGGTACAATCTTTATTTAAGAGTTCATAGAAGTCCCGCTGTGCTATAAATTTAAAAAAAAAGCGTGTCGGTAGTTCATAAATCCAAAGACGGTAGTCCGTTAAAAACTTAACTGGTTCATTTGAATTTTAATAAAAAGCTTTGTAAACTTTTACATAATGAAGTTCAGAATGCGTTAACTAGGGGAACTTAAACTAATATATTCATAATCACGATTCCATTCTTTCGTTTCTGTTATATTTTTAACCACTGAAAAAACATAACTTGGATTTTTATGAAGTAGTTTATTTTTTTGTATTGACCTGTTCTTACGATTTTACAGAATGCGGAGTCACTATCTCTTTATTTTTAAAGAAAATGTGAGTAATTCTTAATACCTTGCGATTTTTCGTTTCTGTTGTAGTTTACCACGGAAAAAAATAGCTTATATTTTTATGTACTAGTCTTCATTCATCTTTTGTTTTGAAAATTTGTTACGATTTTAGAGAATGCTGAGTCACTTTTTTTTTTTGTAAAGAAATGTTTTTAATTCGTAATAACCTTGCGATTTTTCAAGGGACAACGACATTTAGTTGGGTTAGTACCGCAAATATTTTACTAAGTAGTTTCACTATCCATATCTGTCAATTCAGCAGTCCATAGTTTAGTAACTCTCCATAGTGCAGCAGCGCTGATATACACATAATAACTAAGTCAAACATTCAGAAGCTTTCAGTATTAAAACTAATAATGTATTCACTGCCACGCTTCTCTTTTGAAAGTTCGTTAAACAGTCAGTGTTAAGGTGCATTTTTGATCAATGCGACCAATCCCAGACACGCACGATTTGTCTGGTGTGTCAATATTTTGAGTATCTTTTTGATTTTTTATCATAAAACTTTTGAGATGGGTCCACTGTTTTCGGTTAATATTTTCAGAAAGAGATCAAAGTATGCATGCACGGCGTGTGAGACAGAGATAGTAATACACCCATGACTTTGTTTCGACGCTTCTTCTCTGGGTAGCCAGCTAGGAAATTTCGACTCAAGCTAGCTATAAAATGGCATGTAAAACAGATTAAGTCTATCCTATTAGCCGAATAAATTATTTCATTTCATTCATACGAGTAATGTCTTACTTCAACTCAGGCATGTTGCTGCCTTCGGGCACATCATTACACATTCTCATACTCGGATTAACTACTGTCATATCTACCGCGTGTTGGACGCACGCGATGGTCGCAACGGAACTGCCCCTTAACGGAGACGTGTCGTCACACTAAACAAATGAACAAACAATTTACGTCACACGTGTGAGTAACGGGGGTGATGTATAGTGAACGTGAAGTATATTACAAGCTTTACTTCTCTTGCTAAGCTTCAAGCTAAAATTTCGTAGAAAAATGTCATGAGCGTATTCTGGAAGCGTTTTCGTAAGCTTGTCCTGTTCAAATTGAATTTCATGGTTGGCCGTATAATAACTATACATTTTTCTAATTATTTCCAAATTGAAAAACATTAGGCATTTATTCCGCATTATGTACCACATTTTTACGTAAAAGTTTAAATAAATAAATCAAAATACCAGAATTGTTGTAATTACAATTTGAATTATTGGAATATTTGTCAGGAAGAGATTGTTTTCTGATATGTTAAAGTTAGTATTTTTGATATATTTGTTAATTTCTCAAACAATAATCTAAGTTATTATTTCATTCAATCATACTTACAACACGAATCTTATAACTTTCAATTAAGTTGAAGTTTTCTCTTATATAAAACTAGCTGTCCCGGCGAAGAATACGCCTATGAAATAACTAACTAACATCGTGACACGGGAATTTTATATATTAGAAAATGAGGCTAAAAACAAAACTCAAAAACCTCATTTAACCGTAGGTATCGGGTTTTGAAACGAGATGGTATTATTCTCCGCGGGCTATTTTTTTGAAAAACAAGTACCATTCATCACTTCCACGACCCCCTGCCAAAAGGGAACTTATACTTCAATAAGTATCACATCAAATCTAGTTATGACTGGCTGTTGACTGAACTCCAACTATGATCCAGCATACACATGATCTTTCCCCATCAATTACAACACAACACAATTAAATTTCGGCATCCTTATTACTTATTCGTGCGTCGATCGGTTAATACGAAACAAATGGAAATGTTACCGGGATGAAATGCAAATATATTCAATTAATCCTCCCGCCATCCTGTATTGGGTGTCGCTAAGCCGTGATTGGCGTTAAGTCGTTCAACCGTACGAAAGTGGTTTGGCGTTTACAGAATAGGGACGTCGCTGAATTTGAATGTGTTTGCTTATTAGTTTTAGCGAAGGCCTGTTAGTTCAGGTTCGACCAATTTTGCCACGCTTTGATATGGTCTTTGGATATTTGGGATACTTAGCTTTGATTGGATATTGGTTACTGTAGTAGAACCTCATTTGGTGGCGGAAAATATAGAACATTGCAATACATTGCGGAGCGTCATTGCTTAGGTATTTCATGGGTGTATCATTGCCAGCAATGTATGGTAACCTGTTTGATATTACTCGCCTCGTAAATGAGGGTGTAGTGCCACGGTTGGATGACCCCGTTAATATGTTTCATAGAGATGTAGATTGAAGGTGGTCAACTGTAAACAGGGGTTAATCATATATATTTCAGTTGTTTTGTCCGAAATATTTTAGGTTCTCTTAAAAAGAGACTGAATATAAATAGGTTTACAATTTATGAAGAAATACCGCTCGTATAATGAGTTGTAGGTATTTTTATCTTACCTGCTCTGGAACCACATGAACCAGACTACGCCCTAAATAAGAAAGTAATATAAAGAAATATTCCACACCTAACTATTACTAACAAATCAAAAACTGGCAAGTATCAAAATAAAACAGAAATAGCTCCTTGCATTCATGAAGTATTCCAACTAATGACATAGGAAAACGTTAGACGCAGTCGAGACGAAAGCTGGCGTGGAGTCGACAAGTACTCATCTTTTCGGGGACTATTAAATTACTGTATTCACCTCTACACTGACTGCTATGAAACTTGACAACTGGTTTCAAGAATAAGCTTCAAGCGATTTCTCAAAAAATATGTAGTTTTTTTTAACGTTGTTTTAACTTCCGACTGTCATTTAAAAATTATCACTCTGACATAGGTAAACATAGCCGAAAATTTGTAAATTTTCTACATGCAAATTAAAAAAAAAGTATAATATATTTTCATACCAGCATTTTGTTTTTTTTTTCTTAATATATTGTGAGATTTTAATCTGTAGGTCCGTGGATGAGGTAATACCTATACCACGAGGTGATCCGTTTTGGATAGTGGGTTCCATCCCAGTCAGACAACCAGTCTTACTAAGACGTATCGTCTTGCCCTGGGTTGAGGAAGTCAAATAAGCATCCTTTTGAAGAAGAAGAAGAAGAATTTTCCAATAACTTAGTATTTTCTTCCATATTTAATTAAACAGTTTAACAAAATTTTGTCGCTTAAGCTTAAAACTAGAACGCTACAACAACTTAGAAGTCCGTGCAATTTATGACGTACAACTGTGAAACGGACCTGTCCTTTTGTGGTGAAAACGTACACAAGTCTAGAATATTCTAGTTTATGCGGTATAATCGTTTTCCTTCTGCTAGTACTTCAAGGGACTAAAGAAACACGCTTTTAAGACCTAAAATAAACGTAGTTAGAATACGGGAAAACGAGATGCGAGCTATCTCTTTGTTCATGAATAAAATTTAAGTTATGATGATAATAGTATTTGTTGTTTATAATGAATAGAAATATGTCACTGCTACATAGACATTGTGGATTTTAGTCACCGTCTAAATATTCAAAATTGATATAGTGAGCAATGCGTTAACCTAAAAAAAATGCGTTTTGAAAAAAATGATTATAATAGCATCGTCCACGTGGTAACTAAAAGAAAAGGACATCAAAAGAAATTACCATTACAGTTTTGATAAAACAAAATTCTTCTACCTTCATTTATTGCTCCACACTTAGTACCAAAGACATCAATAAATTCTCGTAAAAACCGTCGTGATTAAAAACTCCAATCTGTCTACATTTAATAACATTTTTTTTTTAAATCCATCACACCTGAAGCCTAAATAGCATAAGTTTCATAAATAGGATGATTCGACTTCAAAACCTTAGATGCAGGACAATATAGAAACTAGTTTTAAATTCCAGTCATAACCAGCGTAGTAATAGTTCGCCAACATTGATTGCAGTAGACACTATTACAATATAACTAGGTACATCCAGCCACGTCCACTCCAACTTGGTATCTGCACTGCAATCCACAAAGTTAAATCTATTCCAGTACTGCAAATTCCCTCTTCATAATATCGACGTCTATACAATAACGGACAACATAGTATCTGTATGTAAATTTTGAGTGCATTGTGCGTTCCGGCTGCGTCGATAGCAGACAGGGGTAGCCAACAATTGTGTAGGTTTCCATGTTTAATTGTGTTCAACACTGCTGTACTTTGATTTGACTGTATGGCTGCGTCTGTTTTGAAAGGTTTTGTACCCCTGGTCGACAAAGCTTTAGTGTCTGGATTGTTTGAATGCTGTTTTGTGTTTATAGATTGTTACTTTGGCAGAATATAAGCGAATCTTGTAACGATGAGAACGCTGAACTTTAATACAATTCAACCTCTTTTCTGTGCCTTTTTTCTTAACGTATTTATCAGAACAAAATAATTACATGAGTATGTATACGTTTGTATGATGTGTATTGCGAATATCATAATACGTCTATAAGTATTTGTAGTCTTCTTGACATGTAAGTTTATACAAAAACGCAGGCTATTAATTTAAATTTTATTCCAAACTGCGACTTACTTACAAGAAATTGCAAGAAAGATCCACGAAATTTTAAAGCTAGCTTACCAAACCATCTGAAGACCGAATTATATTTTACTTGGAACAAGCCAGAGCCCCATATTCTCTACATCCTTCGTAACTGACGACCTGGCAATTTAGTTTAACTGAAGGATTTCCCTTCAGCCCCCGTACCATGAACTCATCAAACTAGACTATTACCATTGTGAGAATAAGATGCCGCTACGTGCAGTGTTAAGCCGCGTTTTCTCTTATATTTTAATCAACTTCAAAAAGGATGAGGGTCTCATGTTGTCCCGTTTTTTTATGATAATTTCCTCATAACTTCGAACTTGATGAAATTATTTTGTTGAGTATTTTTACCGTGAAATAGCTGTCCCTGTATCTGTGTTTGGCTCAATATTTTTTGATTTGTAGTCATTCAAACGTCTCCCTCGAAAACAATTATTGTTTCGCGGGGAACTCACAAACATTAAATTCACATGCAAATAGACACCCAAATCAGAACAAGCTTTCATGGATCACACACACGTACAGCTTGGCGTGACCTGTACCACACGGCTATCCGTGCTGTCGAAAGTCTTGCTTGTATTTTGCCAACAGTTTTAGAATGTAATATGTTCATAGTACACGGGCAGATTCCTTCTGTCAAATTATCTTGAATGTAACGAACTGGATTAGCCACGAAAAATCAAGGGAAATGTGTATTTTTTCTCTTGTACGTACCGTAATTTGAATATATTATGCGCTGATTGTTGGCTACGAAGGTTCCCGTCTATTGTTTTACGAAACTAACTTTTGCGTACAACTTTGTCTGGTAAAACAGCAATTTTAACTCGGTGACGGAACTAAGAAAAATGGCGTTTATTTTAGTACACTTTTAGTTTAGCGATGGAACTGAAAAACGTGGAAACTAGATAATCCTTAAAGTTATAAAAATGATGAATATCGATTGAAATGATATAAGTTACTAAACAATAAATTATTAAATTAAATTGATCGTGCGAAATGTGATCACAAAAGTTTTATTTTTGTGAAATTACTGGTTGTACACTTGATTAAATAAGCAACGAGTGTGCTACATTTCAAAGACCAGCCATTTTAATAATCGATAATTATGTAGGGCTACGTGGAAAACATTTGTATTTATTTTATTTTTCAGACTATCTTTAGTCTAAATACCAAAGCCATATAATCTTTTTTTTATAATTTTATCTATTATAATCGATCTCATATATCGTATACTATGTATAATGTTTTATGTACTATGTTTAATGTTAACTACGTATAGGTATGTACGTACATGCTATATTGCTTGCACAATGCTTGTTTAGTCTAGACATAAATCACGCTAACCGATGTTTATTCTAGACTCGTCTCAACAGCTATCGAAACACTCTAGCCCTTCACAATAAAAAGACGTTTAACAAGGTTTTTGAAAATGTATGAAAAATAAATTCTCAATATTACTAACTACTACTATAAAAAATAATACTTGTTAAAAGAGAACTCGTATATTTTCTCTTCTACAATTATTGTAGAACTATTCAACATTTAATAGATTTTAATGAAGTATTTACCTACTCAAGTGTCTCGAAAATCGAGACGGGTCTTAAACTGTTTTCGTTAGACTAAACAAACTTAATGAGGTTTCATTTAACTGAGTTGTACCAATTTAATATCAAACCTTACTATTTCAATTTTACATTGTTTTGTTTAAAATGAGACGAAGCTAGTCTCATCTATTTGCACAGACAGCACAACCGACGACCCCCAAACCCACTGTCCGCAACATTCAATCCTTGCCTATAACAAGCATATTATTATGTGTGATCTTCGAATCTATACTAAAAATGTTTTTAATCTTTGGTTTCGATTTGTGAAACCCCACAAGAAAAAAATCTTCTGACAACTGTACTGGCTATTGTGGAATCGGAACATCGGCGCACCTCGTATCGGCGTATCCCCAAAGAAAACGCAATACTTCAAAAGTTCATGATACAGGTTCTCAAACTAAAAACGTCGATAACACACTGTACAAGGAAATTACAAAACACAAAGCAACAGGGAGAACAGAAGTTCGAAACTTAATAAATTATCTTCAAGGTGTGAAAGTCGAACAAGAATAAAGCGAGTCTTGCCGCAATCTGCTAGATTAAACTGTGATTAAATGCGTTCGACGTTAGGAACAGACGTACAACAATGCGTTGTCTATTTCTCAGATTGAATATCAATGTTTTATGTGTAGTAAGAAGTTTAATACATGCAAAATTATACTTTTGGAATTTGGCAATAGAGACTTGAAAGATGAAATGAAAATACAGAAAATGGGTTTAGAGCTTATCGGACTCGTAAAACTGAGGGTCTGCATAAGCACGAAATCGTAACTTAACCTTAATTTATTTTTTGTTCCTACGTAATTTGTTAACGGGAAAACTGAAATAGGTACGTAATTTTCAATTTCCACTATTTCCCAGACAAATTATCATGCTTTCTTAAATCCCCGATTTAAAAATGTCTCTCGTCTGCGTCGAATAGTCTGGGGACATCTGCTAAGGTATGAGCACACAACCAGAAGGTATCAAAATAAACAACATAGAACTGAGAACGTCGCAGACAAAATGATTTGAAAACCTGTGAAATACTTGTAAAGTAGTTTCTTAGCTAAGGATAAAAAAATACGAACCTATTTAAATTTTCTGTCATAATTAACCCAAACGTTAGATATCTACTCGTAGTAAGGTTTTAGCGTACCTAATTAAGTTTAATAAAAGCCCTTTATAGCATGTTCAATAATTTATAGATAAACAAAGCGTCATCAAAATCGTATTTAATCCATAATCTCAAGCCACTGAGACGAAATACAGCTAACTTAGCAATAAATTCGACCTAACTCCTATTATGGGGTCCTATCACGTCATCAAAAATCGTTTTACCTCGTTTTTACACCTTATCTCATCAGAAACCGTTTTGGTTGACACAAATTAAGCAGTCTTCAGAAAAATACTGCCACTATCAAGGACCCAATTACAGTTCCGGCTGTAGACAGGAATGTCGACTGTGTTATCCTTCGCCGAGTTCTGTTATCAAATAATGAGTGCTTTGAGAATAGGTCGTTCTTCAGGTTTGTTTTCGACGCTATTGTTCATCGTAAAATATTTCATGGTTGACATTGTAAATTATCTAGAATTTTGTAGTAGTTTTTTAGACAAACTGTGGAATACAAAAGAAAGCACACACACAACAAAACGAATAACGAACGGACGGAAATGTATCCCGAAATTCGACCCTCAAAAACCCAACAAAACGGCATCGACATTTCGTAAAACTCCAAAAAATCTTAGTTACCTCCCGAACTATTTTCGCTGTGACTCCGAAAAACTCAATATAGCGTTCTTCAAAAGCTCCCGTTGAAGTGGAGAAATCCAATAAAAGGCGACTCCCACCTGCAGTGTCTTCGCACTCTGGTATGTACGGTATTCCGTTCATTACACCAGCACATCCAACTTGTTACCTATCCAATTTGAACAGATTTTGGACTGCTACTTACTGCGGAGAACGAAAACGATTTATATGAAATTTCTTTGTAAGTTCGATTCGACTGTTCGAAGTTATTGATGGGTTATTTCGGGAGTTTGCAAGTCATTTCGTAATTTTTGGAAGGACTTTTTACGATTACAATTACGATTATTGATATAAATATACATTTTTAAATAAATTAAACTAAACTAATATTAACATTTTTAAAACTATATCAATATAAAAAGAAAACGGCTCAAAAATATTTTTGAGCCGTTTGGGGTCGAAACGTTCGGGACATGGGGACCAGGTGCACCAGTTCTTTATAAAGAACTCGCAAAGCGTTTGGTCGACTCTACACGTGATCAGAAGGCTGGTCTATATTTTGCCCAAAGAATTAGCATTGCCATACAACGTGGCAATGCAGCCAGCCTTCTGGGCACGTTTCCCGACTTTGGCAGGGATGAGGATGTCTTTTTTGACGCTTTGTAAATAATGTATATTTTTCTTTTTGTAGCTACTTAGTTATCTAAGTTGATTCTTTGTCTGTTTGACTATCATGTTGTATCACGAGAAGAAAAACCTTAAACCCTTAATTAAAAAATCATTATAACAGGTCTTTGCGGAAAAAACAAAAATACTAATGCCTAATGCTAAAATTTTTAAATATACCACTAATTACCAACAAGAACACTTTACAAAGCCATATTGTCACGTGACAAAAAGGTATATCTCGTTTAGAAATTACATTGATAACACCGTAGGATAAACTTGCCGCAGTATTGTGTATCCAATTAAAAAATTTCCTATCGCCCAAGCCAGGAGATGGCATTTTTACAAACGCCGGTCGGATTCAACTTTTCTAATTACAACCGTGTCAATTCGCGCGGCTTTCATTAACGGTTCGTGGTAATAATATGTTTTTTATTTAAGTCAGATTGTAGGATTGTTTTGTTTATTTTCGTGTATTTTTTTGTATGAATGAGATTTTGGTGTTAGATAGATACACCCAAGTCTCATTGTCACAGATTTTTTTTCAATGGTTAGTTAAGTAAGGCCACAATGTAACTATTTATATTTAGTTTAATAGGATACACTTTTTACAGCTGTTGTCTTCTTAAAATATGTTAGTAAATAGAACGTGAACTATTTCAATTTCCTTATTAATTCATTTCTTACTTTTACTTCTAGTATTTTGTATCTGTGACTGTTAGTGATTGGCTACAACAAGAAGCGAGTTTTTTGAAAAAAAATCCATTTCTGTTTTACCTTATATCGACAAGCAATTAATATTTTTTTCCAAACACACCTTACACGAAAAATGCTTTTCTCCACACCCTGTCAATTTTTATTTCTTTATTGTTCGCAAAAAAATGTAGCGTAAAACATGTTTTTATTACTGGCAGTCACATACGAGCAATTACTCCTGACTCCGGAAAATGATGTCGTCAAAGAAAACGAAAATTGCTCGACGTCACAAATAATGCGGGACAAACAACACGGCAATAAAGATTTATCGTTCAGATTTTTTACTTACCAGTGTACGTGTAAAGTGGGAGGTGGAAGCGGTTTTGGAAATGATTTGAAATTAAAGTCGTTGAATTACTTCCTCAGTATTTTTGATTTTGTATACCTAAATATTAAATTCAAGAAATAAATCATCTGTATAACATTTTTTTCTACATCCACACAACCAATCTATATTTCTTTTAATATTATTTGGTCTATCTCATCGTCATCGTCTTTATGATCGTACTCGTAAAATACTTTTTCCATAAAAAAACATCTAAAAGTCAGAAGAGATATACGTTGTAAGGGTATTAACAGAAACAAAATATCAACAAATCTTCAATATTGTTATTATTCGAGTCCTTACGAGTATAATCGCCTTTCACTTATGACTTGAAACGGCTGTAAAAAACAAAAAGTTAATGAACTGAGGTGAGATGACGTAGCCGTCGCCATAGCAATAATTTTAGAAGATATATCGGAGATATTACGGCATTTCTCTTGTACCAATATTCTAAATCTGCACAGGGAAAATATGTAGAGCAAGATTTATTTTGTATTTCAAGACCCCGTGTGTCGCAAGTAACGGTCTGATTCAAATATATTACCTTTGTGTAATGTATGTATCGTTTATAACAATAATATCAGCCTTTAATGTCCCACTTGGGCAAAAGTGTCTTCCAATGGATAGCGTAGTTTTTTTTGTTAATTTAATCAATTTCTTTAGTTAAAGAGTACTTATTATATAATAGATACTGATATATTACAAATGCATTTTATTTCGACGAAAAACAATAGGTATAAAGAGACTGATTTTATATTTGTAAAAATTATAATAAATTATCAAGAAACAAACAGTGCCACTGTTGACCTATACAACAATTATTGACTTATATTGCGTGAAGTACCTAATTTACAGCCTTATCTGCAAATAATTATCATTATCAATTAATTATTACTGATAAATGTACCAAATTGTATTTTTTACAATTTAGCAAAACTTCGTCATCAAAGGTCCCACCGAGATTTGAACTCGGATCGCTGGATTCAAAGTCCAGAGTGCTAACCATTACACCATGGGACCGGATGAAAGGGATCGTTAAATTATCGATCACTATTATGACGTCAGACAAAAAAACCACTTTTCATGGCTTCATAGCCAGTACTTGTTAATTGTATTAAGTGTATTGTATCATACATTGATAATAACTCTTCCTTTGGTGCTGGAACACAAACCTGTCATTATATAGAGTAACATTTCAATAGTAGCAAAACGTAATAATCAAAATAACTTTATAATTTATACTCATTGCCTTTGTTCAATTAATTAATTAATTAATTAGAATAAGCAGGCTGCTATTAGTCTTCTACCAGGCGTATATATTGTTGAAATGATGCAACGCAAATAAAAGCAAAGCCCTTGCAAACTTTTGTTGCAAGGGCAGTTGTAAAAAGGTGTCAAAAAAAAGTTCGAGATAACTCGAATAGCATTCCGATATCTGTTCTCACCACAGTTACACGCTATACCGAATATTCAATCGAATTTCCATTAACAACACTCTACAAATCTTAGTAGTAACACCAATAAGGTTGTATACCATTGTCAATTTACATGTGATAGTTTTAGTGCTCTACATATGAATATTTGGCACGTACCCCTAGAGCTCTACCATCACCCATCAAAATGAAACAAATGTTTGTGTGGAAGCGAGTTGCCATGATACGGTGTATAGCGCTGTCTCGTTCCTACAATTGCTACAATATAACGTTGTGGAGTGGTTGTAGGTGTCCTGGCATAGGGTTCAGTTGTTTTGGCTCTTAGTTCCCGAGTCATTGCCGATTTGGCAGTCTTCGTTCGATAGCCTATTAAGGGAATGCTGATGCAAAATGGTCGATGCAAGGCTGTGTGTGAAATTGTTACTATTATTATGATACAGATACTATGGGGGAATTGATATTTGAGCTCGTGAAATGAGCATATTTGTTTGGTATTTTTTTATTCTATAATTTAAATATTTAGTCAATAATAAAACATTGAATAGCACACATGCTCTCTTGAGCAACCCTCAAGAGCGTTTTTAGTTTTCAATATTTGATTGAAAAACAAATATTTTCGTTTCCAAATAATACCATTTTACTGCAAAAAATAACCGGTCAAGTCCGAGTCGGTCTCGCGACTCTGCAACACTAATAGTTCTATACAAATATATTAATGAAAAATATATGGTTTGGGTGACCGATTTCAGGGTGATTAATCAATGCCTAAAATTAATTTGTCATCCAATCAATTTGAGACCATAATAACCGTTGTTTAACATCAGTCTTTATGTTTAGTATGTGTTTTTATTGCTGCTATATAATATCATCATCATGGTTCATGAGGTACAGCTTAGTGATATACAAACGGCCAGACAGCGGTTTCTGTTTATACCTTAAAAGTGAGATTATAATCATAAAAGCCTACGCGGATCCCCCTTTAAGCAATTTTCATATCCTCATCAGAATTTTATGCTCTACTTCGATAAAACCGTAATCATTAGTAATTAAAGACACACCTTACATATTAAGCATTTGACATACTTAATACATCAAAGATGAATGTTCAGTTGCCATTAACCTTTTAAATAAACTCCTTTGCACAAAGTACCGGCGCGTTAAAACCTTCTCAAAGTATTAAAATCTAATTATCGAAGTAAGAGCTTATAATTTATGATTAACGGGTACTTGATCTTTATCGTGTTTTACCATTTAAAGTAAAATTAGAGGCGAAATAAGCACATTATAAATTCGTCGGAAATACTTTTTTGATAGCATTCGTATCTGGTAGTAAACGCCGAATGGAGATGATAGGTTGTGTATAACAATATATATATAAAATAGATACTCATTTTTTTTTATAAAACTGAAGACTTGCAGCCGAATAGCGAGCGGTGCCTCAGTACTCTATTACTGATACACAGCTCTATTCTTGACCAGTTTCGATTTTTGACTTAACCCGTTATTGCGTTTTGCTTTAAGTAACCGCAACGAACTGGCCAAAAATAACAAATGACCTGTATTTAATCTATACTCGTCTAAAGAATATCCTAAGCGATACGTTAGAACCATAAGACTCACACATACCTACATAACCGTAATATATGTACATACCATCAACATACCGTAAGCAAATTAAGCTCACATTTATTCACCCCTCTGAATTGGTGCTAATAACCCCCTCCCCGCTCAACCCCTCCCTGTGACATGGGTGATGGGTGATGGGGTGCTATTGAAAAACGTAGCTGTCATGAAAAGGATGCATTTCTATGAGACGTGATGGATTATGGGATTTCAGCCTTTATAATTATGGAAAAAAAGATTATTTTTTTATGTGTGGAATGTTTTTCTTTCATGTGATGTTTTGGTATGACCTTGCATATTTTTTTGAGTAGTCTGCTTTATTTTGGTCAAACTTTTTAGAATATGATGCTAAAAATGTTCATTAGTTCAAAACTAAAAATATGAAGCTCATTTTTAGTTTTTAATTAAGTAGGAAAAGTCGAGTAAAAAGAATAAGATAAAATAAGACAAACAAATACTTGATTTTACGATAATTAAAACATAAACATGGAAGTTCAAAGTTTAGATCGCAAAATTGTCAATACAAATTTATCACAGCATAGAAACAAAAAGCAAAAAGCGGACCAGGTACCTCATTACCTAAAACATTCAAAAACAAAATATGAAACTCGTCTTTCAACATCCAAAACATATTTCGACAATTAATTACAATAGAATTCAGAAAGTTAACAACATTTCCTACCTCCCGTTCATTTAAGGTGCCTCGAATGTTTCAATTAAGCTCACAAACTCTGCTCTATAAGAAACTTGGCTATTTGTAACAACTTTACATTTAAATAAACGTATGATTTATTCAGAGTTTTGTTTATAACGGATGTTCTCGAGATACGCGCTTGTTAAGTCATAAAATAGAAATGCCATTGTGGAAGGGAGATGCCGCTATGTATTATATAGTGCTGTCTCACTTTTTCATATACAACATTTTTGCAAGAAGATCTCATGGTACAGGCAATGGATCAAAGTTGCTTGATTATAATTTCAAAAGGCAGTCTCGTTTATTTATGTAAATTACTGTTATGACCATTTGTGGTACTTCGTAATCAACTGTGGGAAATTTAGAGAATGTTGTTGCAGATCTGATGGTAGAACCTTATTTTTGTAATAATATGGTAAGTGTTTTAACACAAATTTCCTGATAAAGAGTTTGAGTACATTCAGTATATACGTTCGTAACATACTGAAAGAGAAATATTGCGTGCTTGTAAATGTTCCATATAGCATTTAATTTTGAAGTTGCAACGCGGAGTCAGAATTCAAGACGTATAATTCTTTTCGTGTCCGTCTGTGGCACCATAGCACTTAAATGGATGAAACAATTTGGGTGCGATTTATGCTGTCGCAAGTATTTTAACTTATAAATTTTACCCTGTGCTACCTGTCAAATTTGAAGAAAAACAACAATTATTTTAAAGTTCATCCGACCTAAGTTTGTTATTCCAGTCATCCTTGACACTGATAGAAATATCACTTGTATAAGTAGACTTTGGTGTATAAATATCTTACAATAAAATGAAAGAAAGTTACAAAGCAATATGTGTGATATAAGATGTAATATTTTGTAGGACTTTATTAGGTTCTTTGGCGTCTCGAAAAAACTTAATATCCTTGGTGGAGTATTGCATATACTTCATAAAAACAAGACAGGAACGTTTTCAAAAGGCCTCAGTCCCCTAAGAGAGCAAAAACTATTTGTCTACCAGTGCCTTACGGCGATAATAATTGTCGCAGCCGACACCGATAAAAAAATGAGCGACAAATCTCAAAATCCCAGCGACGGCCAACTAAACACGCCTTGAAAATTAAGCCTTTTTAACAAATTTGACAACGGAATTTAAACTTTAACGACAATATCAGAAGGCATAGTTCCCTTTTGTAAGAAAATTGTGTCTTATAACTTACTCATTTTGAAGAAGTGTTTACGGTGTCGTGAAATTTTACGCTGCAGGGCTTAATAGCCGACGTATGTTTTGTCCTTTTCGTGTAGCTATTGGCGTCCTTTTCTGTGGTCATCACATTCAATCCGACTTTCTCATAATCCAATACTGGACTGGACGGATTTGTAAGGCTCCGTACTTGTTCTGAAATACCGGAAAATATCATACGAGAGAACCTTGGGAGACGGATTAAGGGAAATTGGCAAAATGGCTTGAGAATTGAGTTTGTTGTTTTATGTGGTTCTTTGTCCGAAGATTGCTATAAGGATTTTCGAAAGGACATTATAGTCTATGAACTTTTAAAGTAATTTTTAAGACGTGGTTTAGATAATATGTTTATATTTAATGATTATAAGCAGTTTTATAATTTGCTTCTAACTATGTTACAAAATATTTATTAAGGTCTAAATGTACTATTAAATTAATGATTAATTTACAATTTTGATTTTCCGAAAATAGTATCGGTACAAAATTTACCTTTCGTACATAATTTAAATCGTATCATATTATAAGGTTCACCCTTTCAGAATGGGATGAAACCATAGAGTCTACAGTATGTCAGGATGATATTTCATATTCATCGTCTTACGAACCCATACGTAGCGCTACGGGTGCTACAGAGACTTATTGGCTACGCTTTGCTTGCTACGAGATCGTAGCAAGTACTCAAACTATTTCGATTGCTGGAAGCAATTACGGAATATACGTCATAATCTCTGTCCTCGGAGTAGCGCTTTTAACAGTATAATATACACACCAAGTAAATTTATTCATTTCTTTATACCTTTAATTTAGTTTCCAACCTACAGGATTTCATCAAAGACAAACAAAATTCATTAGATTTGGCCTTCTTCAGGTTTCCTTAAGAAATAAGTTTCCTAAAGGGAAAACTAAAAACGGAACATAATCTGTCTTGAGTCCTACTCACGTTTAACTATGTTTTCTTCTTCGTTATCTAGATAGTATCGAAAGTATGACAAGAAAACGTAAAGTTTCGGTCACAATATAGCCTAATTTGTTTTCCCTAACTAGTCATTCCATATAACTACCCAATACATTTTCAGCCACGGTCAAACATCGTATCACTAGGACGCATATAAGCAGTATATTTACTAAGTAGCATAATTTACATACCAACACATATAATCTCGGTATAGGTCGTACACGAACACGCACCGTCAATTTGGGCCAGGATTTAAAGTAAGGAATGGGGACCTTTATAATCCTGCCGACCGAGACTTGGGTGATGTGGAGAAAGTACCAGAACATAGGATGCCACTCTCATGCTCTTTAAGAAAGGTTGCTCTACAAAATGTATGTATTTATGTTGGTAATTAATTGGTGAATAGGGATGATGGCGAAAATTCTGCTGTAGGGACTAGTACTTTAGTTCAATATTGAAACGTGATTTTTACATATGAACTCTCGCTACGACTCCTGTGACGCATGTCTCCCTGGAACTTTAATGCTCGGACTACCTGCCATATTCAGTGCTTTTTTTTATGTCAAAAAACATTTTATATGAAGGTGAATGAAGCTTTCGCAAACAAAATTTCAGGTTTAACATACGCGTCTACCAAAAAAAATGTATTTTCTCATATTTGTTTTATACTGAAAGAAACGGGCTAAATAAATTCATTACTTTTAAAAACAATCTATAATGTTTAGTTTACCTTTTAGTTTACTTATGGGAACTTTACCTGTCCATAATAAGTAATACCTGCCTTAATGTAATCATCTATTTTGATATTAAACCTCTTTTAATTTTCCCGCAACCGGAACCATTTCGTAATTAGTTTCATATCATCTCTATGTTTGAAGAGCTAGTCTAGGCTAATACTTATTTGCCTCCTAATGCCTCCATGCTACGGCCGGCTGCACATAATCCTGTCAATGGTTGTCGTGCCACGGCGGGATTACTGGACGCGTGATGTTACATAGTGACCTAAGTTAGGAGCTGTGGAGATTACGTATCTCTTTAGTGGTGTACTTAGATTGATTACACGTAGTCGTATAATGGTGTATAAATGGTTTAAGTGAACTTAAATTATTGTGTATGTAGCCGGGATAATGTGGATGTGGTTGACTAAATTGTTAGCTTGAGTGAATTATTAATTTCAACTGAAGTTTTAGTTGACATATATATGGGATACATCACTAAAAAATCTAAATTAAAAAAAGTTAGACTGTTACAGTTGTAAAAACTAAATAATGCACATCTCGGCAAAGATCGGCGAAAGTAAATTAACTGACAATTATCTAAACTTGGTAATTAATGTTCAGATCTTCTCCCTATGAATGCGAGCTTCGCCAAAAGACGAGCTGTAATGAGCTAGATTATTTATCCAAACCGATATTACTTGCATGCCTCACTCAAACCTTCAACCAACAATCATTAGCACCAAACCTAATAGCCACAAAACAGTTTATAACTTAACCCACAATTACGATGTCCAACGCGAGTTTGATTGATTTATTACTCTGTTTGTACAACAATGCAAGCGATGGACAATGAACATTGTTTCATCAATTGGTGTTCCCAATCATAGGTGCACGCGATTACTGAATCAATCATTTTATGTATCGATTGGATTAGCGATATACAACCTCTTATATTAATGGTAGAGAAGATGAAGTACAGTTCTAATGTAGAGCTAAATAAGCAAGCGATGGAATTCTTTACATATTCATAGGATTTTGCACGGGTGTTAAAAAGAATAAGCACCTAACAAAATAGAAAAGAGAACTTCATAATTCGTAAAACAAAACTTTTATCGCTATTTAAAAAATAATAATTGTATAACTCACTGTGTATATTATATACTGATTAGATCGAATAACTACCCTGCCGATTTAAAGTGTTTAAATTAACAGGATTCTAAAAGTTTAGATTAATCGGTCAAAACCAAAACCAGTTCCCACTAGGTTTCTTAACCACCTTCTGGTTCTAACATCAGACCAATGCTACAGTATGCTAGAAAATAGTTAATTAATTCTGTAATATTAACAAGATTTCTATTATAATAATTTATCCAAAAGAGAAATAAAATATTCGAACTACAACTTCACATTTTCAAACGACTCGAAATTCTTTTTTCTTCCCAAAATTCTGGTTTATTAACTATTTAAATAACAAATTCAGTTATCTCTAAGTGCAGTAGGTATTAGTTTTGATGCATGTAATAACGCCGCTGGCTTAAGAGTTAATTTGGAATCTGTCCAAATTTTGCTTTTATCCTCAAATAAAAGTGGAAATACACTCGGAGATAGCGCTAGGGGTCCGAATATCAAAACGCTCGATATTAACTTAGCGTCCACTAAATACCCTAAAACGAAAATCACTTCAACTTTTTAATACTGACACATATTTTTAAACATTTGAAATTCATTATTAATGTAGTAAGCGACAGAAATCCAACATCAACTTAAGCAAAGTAATTTTTTACATTTTCAAAATCAGATAATGTGAGTACAACGCATTGTTTAAAACATCATTAAATACGAGCAAATTGCTCGTTTATGATTACGAAAGGAAAATGTTTTTCTTAAAATTTGTCGTGCTAAATATTGCAGAATAAATTATTCTAATTATTCGGTAGCAAATATGTCGAGTGCTTTGAAAATAACCGCCTTCATTCCCCAAACCGTTTTATTGGCTAGAACCAGCAGATTTGTGATTTTATATTTTATTCTTGGTACTTCGGTAATAACGAGTTTCAGTATTATGTCGCCCTAATGCGAGGTTTTGCTTATTAATATAGGAAAATGCCTTAATAACCACTCTATTGAAATTAATCTTCGTAGAGTACTTTATGTGTGTCAAAACGACACCTTCTTATTAAATGTGTGAGATAGTGAAATAGTTTGTTTGGACAAACCTGCAGCTACTTATGCACTGATACCTTACTAAAAGTATAAATGAGAAAGCATCTCTTTCAGTGTGTGTTACATTTTAACGCGAAAACTACTGAACCCTTAAAAACGAAATCTGGTACACAGATATTCTAGAGCCTCAGGAAGGACTATTTTTTATAGCCTAGCTTTAAAAATCTGTCACCAGCAAATTTTTGCTGCAGGCATTAATTATATAATCATTAAAACCTGTTTAATTATGCATAATGATTTCAGTTAGCAACACAAACTTTGCTGAAATCTCTCGTTAACTATTATTATAACTTCAGCAATTAAATACTGAAATGCTACAATTTCCTTGACTAGATTGTTCATTTGAACAATAAACCATTAATTGTTTCTAACTTAGGCCCGAAAGCATTTAAGCTGTGTAAGTTCGTCTATTGGATTTAAATATAACTTAGTACCTAAGGCTATTAACTCGTATACACACAATTAAGGCAATCTAATAGTAATTTGTTTCTATATGTAACAGGCAAAGTTTGTAGCTAATATATAATTCAACTGTATGCGTGTATGAAATCATCCTAAACGGCAGGAGAGATTTTCAGGTTTTTTAATGTTGTGGTTAGTGGCTGCTGTACAGACGTGATGGGTTCAATTCCCACCAAGAAAAAAAAATCATTTGCAAACACATTTTTTTCTGTGTCTGAGTGTTACTTAGCTATAACATGCATATATACTTCTAAACCTCCCAGTTTTTTCAGTGGATTGTGACACCATATGATAACATCGAATCGTAGCAAGACTTTACAACGTGCTAATATAAAAATAATCCCAACAAGTTGATTTTTTATAGATTAGCACATAAAAGTGGGTGCCTTTGTGCATGTGACTAATTTTTTTGAACCCACCGCGACGCATGGATTAAATTCGTTAGTGCGAGAGTCTTTTCTAAAAATCACAATCCGTTGAGGTCTCATTGAATTTAGCACAATATTATTTCAAACTGTAACTATCAATACTCCTAGCCGACAAACAATAACATGAAGTCCACCTATTCATTTACAAATACTCAAATCTTCATAGTCACATAAACTGAAACTGCTGCAAATGGTCGAACCGAAGCGAGCCAATTAAATTATACGAGCATTGCTTTAAAGCATTATTTACAACGTTACATGAACTTAAACCATCGTAGTCCCTTAAGCCCTTTGACAAGGGTGTTATTATTTATAGGGCCTGTATTATGAAACTCGAGTAAATTAATCCCTTATGATTATATTGTTGTTAACAATGAGTGTTATGGTACTATCTGCGAGGATAACTCGTGATATAGTTTTGGGTTGTTCAACAGGTTAGATAATTTGGTGAGGGGGTCTAGTTTTGGTATCTGATGTGTTATGAATAAAACTTTAGCTTAAAGTTCTCTTGTTATATAGTAAATTATCTTATGTAACGCTGACAAGATGTGGTGGTCTTGCGGGTTTATGAATACGTTTGTAAGCATAAACTGCATGTTGATCCGAACGAAGACAATATTAGTGTGAATTTTAGTGTAAGTTTTAGTATTGAGTTACATATACTTTTATTTATTTTAAGATATCACTGACAAACGGCTGAGGGAAACATCGGGAGAAAAAAATCCGAATATTGCAATCGAAAATCTGAAATCGCCTACCCAGCGCGAGCAAGTGTAGGGTGAGTAGGTGTATCTATACATATAAACATACCTAGGTATATTTATACAATAGTATTCATAAACCACTGAAAACCTAAATTCCATATTTAGGACTTATCCGTGTACCTACTACCTCCTCCTACTTATTCTTATTAACATAAATTAAACACGAATTAATTAAAATTAGTCGTTCACCTGAAACGTTCAGCAAACAAGACGGCTCTTTGATAGAGCCGCCAGAACATAATTTAGGCGTAATATTAAGCAGACTTGTGAATAATTTACATAAACAACTATTTCGTGCTCACTATAATACATAATAATTAAATTCAACGCAAATTAATGACAAATTACTCGAATTGGTAGAAATAGATTTGACAATATGAAGGTGGGGTCCCACTTAAGGCGATTTATTATTGTAGATTTCTCAGAATTATTATTTGTGAGCACAATAATTTAAAACTATTAGTTAATATTTATTAAGCAAGTAAAACTCATATAATTCTTAATGTTTTTATATAGTACAAAACATAAAAAATAGAATAATATTAACTACTAATTCTTCTGTTTGCAGTATCACGATATTTTTAATCCACATTTCTGTATGTTTATCACGTGTTTGTTAAAAACTGGTACATCGTACGTTTATGCCATAAATCTAGTGAATACGCTTGTCGTACTTCAACGAGTGTACAAAAAAACAACCAAAAGTAACGGAAATTGGTATACTACTTTCCAAAGATTATGAGAAAATTATTAGGTACCGTTGATAATGAACACAAGCATAAAAACATAGAAAAATGGAAGTAAGTAATAGCAATATGTGAAATAATTTATTCTGCAAAAAAAGATATCATCACTTTTCCATTTCAAATTTTTAAGCTAACTGGAGTCGACATTTTCTAACTGGCTATCCAGAGATGAAACATCGAAAACACAGAAGTCATCGCCTCTCTTTAAGTCCTAATCAAATACTTAACGTGGTGCTTCACGAAGGGACTTTTCCACAGGCTCAAAATCGCTCAGCGTGCTATGGAGAGGGCTATGCTCGGCATTTCTCTGCGGGATCGAATCAGAAATGAGTAGATCCGTAGACGAACGAAAGTCGCCGATATAGCCCGTAGGATTAGCAGGCTGAAGTGGCAATGGGCGGGCCACATAGCGCGAAGATCGGACGGGCGATGGGGCAGAAAAGTTCTGGAGTGGAGACCACGTACCACCAAGCGCAGCGTGGGACGGCCACCTGCCAGATGGACCGACGACCTGGTGAAAACCGCTGGGTCCCGTTGAATGCAGGTGGCAATGAACCGGTCGCGCTGGAGAAATTATAGGCTGAGATGATGAAATACTTAATTGTATTTCATAGCAGTACTTTAACTTCTTTTTGTAGTGGTAGGTAGTATTTATTACTCAAAACAGCTATCATTAGCACCCCAACTATATTTGAAAGAGCAGTTTCGTCGCCAAGGTAACATTATAGGTATATTAGTAAATGTAATTACATTTGAAGTATGCCGACGTTTTGCATGTTGTGAAGACGTAATGACTGTTAACAGACTCAAGTTACCGTGTACTGACATTAATAATAATGTCATTATTATTAAAACATCAACTAAATTATGTATTAATGTTGCGTGTAGCTCCCTTAGTAAATTAAACTGCTAATAGTAATTTAGTCAGTAAACCTTGATATCTAAGTTTAATAGTAACTTACTCCCTTTCGTAACTAACGGAAGAAACAGACTCACGGAAAATAAAAAAAAACAGATGCCGCTACGTATAGTGTGACGTGCCATCTTGCTTCCACAATGGCAATGTCTTAAAGGGTTAGTAATACTCCACTGACTCATTCATCCACACGCCACGAAGACTAAGAACAATCATTGTTGGATCACAAATGCTTGTCCTACGCGGAGTTCGACACCACGGCTTGTCATGCTCAGTAGCCACTCGGCTATTAGAGGAATCAAAAGTCGCTTTTACCGTCGGGGGTTTGACATATTATAATTAAAAAAGACGGGTGAAAGTGTTGATTCATACTTAGAAAATAAATGATGGCATTTTATTTTAATGCACATGCTAAAAACAATAGTACAATAGTTTAGTAAAACGTAAAAAAAAATAGTGCATAACCAAAAAGGTTTTCACCAGGTCGTCGGTCCATCTGGCAGGTGGCCGTCCCACGCTACGCTTGGTGGTACGTGGTCTCCACTCCAGAACTTTTCTGCCCCATCGGCCGTCCGATCTTCGCGCTAACCGCTGGGTTCCGTTGGATGCAGGTGGCAACGAACCGGTCGCGCTGGAGAAATTATGGAGAGGCCTACGTCCAGCAGTGGACTGCTATGGGCTGAGATGATGATGATGCACCAAAAGGTTTTACACAATTACAAGTTTATTTCATTACAAACATTTTGTTTTAAAGCACTACGTTTTAATTATGCTACATTAAGATGTTGTCTTTACAAAATCGTTGTAAAGACTTGAAGGTTGTTTTAAAAGCTACCTTTATAACAGACTGGCAAGAGTACAATAATCTCTGGTTTAAACGCACAAACTATTTTAGGCCTTATGATGTTAACTTAAAGTTTAATTTCGAATGTTTGTTGATAATTCTGAAACTATCAGCTAAGGTGTTCTGTAAAGAGTCGTTTAGAGTTAAATTGAGTTGTGGATTTGTAACTAACAAGTATCGAGGAAGTAGAAAATCGATTAAACCTATTTCGGAATTGGTTTTGAGATCGGCTGACGAAGGACGAAGGTATTTTGTGAAAACATAGATGAACTCTAAGAAACCAAACGCAACGTTAAAAAAAATTAAAATAATATCGCGATATAACTTTGCTATATAATTAAACTACTCAGTAAATATACGTTTTTTAACCTTCGTTCCTGAAGTGCAAGCAGTGAAGATGCAGTGTCATAAAGCAAACAAAGTACCTGCCAATGTGTTTTTTTCAAAGTTTCATGTATTTTCTTTATTCTTACACACCACTGACAAACGGTTAAAGAAAATATTATGAAGAAACCTTTATGCCAAATATTCCAATCCATGACCTCCAACTCGTGAATCTTAAGCGTGGTGATTAATTCTCAAAATCTTCCTTTACAGAAAGAGGCATATTGCGTCCTGTGACAGGAATAAAACATGTATATAGCTTGGTATAACGTCATTATTATAATAAAGCATTCAATAAGTTTTTTATATCTTCCTATGTAGATAATCTTATATACCAATTCAATACAAAGACATAAAAACAAATCCTTTGATATGATATAGAGCAAACGAGAGCGGTGTAAACATTAAGCACACTACACCTACAATTACGCAACACAATCGTCATTGAACTTGACAGTGCAAACAGAACTTGGTCTAGAACATTCTGTAAACCTACCTGTTAATTAACGGAACCCGAACGAGAATAGAGCTATAACACCCAATTAATTGAATACATTTGCATCTGATTACATTTACATTTCAATTCGGTTCAAATTGCTAGGTGTGTGGACTGTGTAGCGATTGTGAGCGTGCCAAGATTCTGATGGAGCCAAATTAGAAGGTTGTTGGTCAGATTGGGGAGCTGATGTAATTATCTGGTTCAAAAAATTAGTTACTTTTTGGTAATAAGGAAAAAAACTGCTGCAATTTTATGACACTTAAAATAGTATTATTAATTAGGTATGTATATGATACTTTTATAGTGTCTTTGATTGGGTCCCAAATTCCAACATCCCAAACAGTCATACCATTCCAATAAATACGTGTAGCTAAATTATCGGTCTAAGTGCGTATATAATAATTTTCCATAAACTTGTTATTGGTATAGATTTTGTCTAAGTAACTAACGTTTTATTTATGTAGTATTTTTATTTATGTATTGCTGAATATTTTAGGGTTCGATCTCATTATCATCCCCTGACTAACCGTAAAAAAACATTGTGAGGAAACTTATATCCAAAATATAGCAAACCCGTATTGAGTTTTGCTCCAAACCAGTATAGGAAAAGACCTGCATCTAGCAGCAGCGAGACCTGTATAAACAATTATTACTACATCAATAACTACACAAAATCGACTGCAAATAATACCAATCGATTCCAATCAACCTTTCATTTCTCACATGCACTCAAAAGTTCGAGAAACTCGCAAACTAATTAGTAAGGTTTGCATTAAAATACAGTAAAACTTTTAGCATCTCAGCGAGGAACTAATAAAACTCGAACGTGACCCACTCGGCACAGTTTCACATAATCTGCATTCCAGAAAGTATTCTTTTTTTATCCGGGCCTTTCTTGGACATGTCAACTGAAAGCACTTTTATTTTCTGTTACAAACGTCTTCTTTTCAACAGTATTTCATTGTGAATGTTTTGTTTCTTTCAAAGGTGAGTTGTACTGGCGTGTGGGTGGGATATTATTGATAAAGGGTTGACCTATTTTTTATATTGTAGTACAAACGCTTTATATAACATTGTATTTTGCTAAGATTCTCAAAAAAGGTTGTTAGTGTGGACTAGAAGATTGTTACATGGTTTTGTTAACGTAGGATTTTTTTTACTAATATAATGTATATGTTTGTGTCTGAGTGTGTCTGTTGTCCAACTGAAGTTTTTAATCAAGATTTGAACCGGTAAAAAACCTAAACATATCTAAAACCATTGAAGCATTCTACAATTCAAAAATAAAGTCTAGACCATAACTCATCTTTTCAATCTCCCTATTAGTATGCACACATAACAGACACTAGACTGAAACGTACCTAACCTTTTTACATCCAATCCTTTTAACGTGAAACTTTAGCGTGGCTACGGGAATTTTAATAACAATCTGCAGAGCCCGTTCAAACAAATTCAACAGAAAGTTTGCGAACGTTAAGAAAACAAAAGTAATTTTATTATTCGCTGGCTCGTTCATTTATGTTAATGGAGGATGATGATCGTTTATGTTGTATATAACTTGTTTATGTTTAAATAGGTATTTTGTATTATACACATTAGTATCCAAAATGTAAAAACGAAACCCTATTACTGAGGCTTCACTGTCCGAATGTCTGTTCGTATGTCCGCTGAAACATGATAGCGATACAGTTGAAATTTTGAATGTGTTCAAAAAAATTATAAAAATAAATATTAAGCAATAGTCAGTTTGGGAGTGTGTATGTTAATATACTTCTTTAATATATTCTCTACACTTAAACGGCTAAACCAATTTTAATGAAACTTTTCAGGAAGGTGATTGACATTTCACATTCCAAATTTTCAGTTACAATAACTGACGTTCAGACAAGCAAAACCGCAGGAAAAAGTACGCAAGAGATAAAATAAATAACATTATTCTTAGTATCGATCTTAGTTTGAAACTTATATTAATATCTTTGTCACGATAGATATCTATTTCTAAAGATAGAATCGAATGTAATAATATCACGTTATAGCGTATTCGTAGAATTCCAACCGATATGTATCTTATTGGAATTCTAATAACGCAAGTATGATAACACAATTGTACTGTAGTTCCATGTATATGTACATACATAAATTACTCTATATTCTCTTCATGTTTACTACGATCTGTGAAAACACTGCCAAACGCTTCTTGTTACATAACATCATCACCAACATCATCATCAGTAGCCTTTTCCCTACTATAAATAAATAAATAAATGCGGACAACATCACATACATTGTTCTGAACCCAAAGTAAGTTGCTAAAGCACTTGTGTTATGGAATTCAGATACAACGAAGGTACCACAAACACCCAGACCCGAGACAATGTAGAAATGTGAATTTTTACAATGACCCGACCGGGGATCGAACCCGGGACCTCAGAGCTAGCGACACCTTGAAACCGGTGCGTACGCCACTCGACCACGGAGGTCGTCGACTCCGTCGGTCGAATATGTTGGGGTCAGCTTCTAGTCTAACTGAATGCAGCTCAGTGCCTTTGTTTTAGCGACTGCCTATCTGACTTCCACAGTCCACTTACCTGGGCAACACGATACCCTTTAGTAGTCGTACTTAGTCAGACTAGCTTTTAGCTGCCCCTCATGACTGTGAAGTTGTATAAATAACAGCCGAGTCCCACAATTAAATAAATTGTCTTCCGAAACATGGAGGAACTCGAGATGATCTATGTCCAGTGTTCCTTTAAGAATTTTAGCGATTTTAAAGTATATGAATATGGTTTGAAGGCATTTGATAATTTATAGTTGTAACCTCTAGCTAATCAATTGTCAAGGGAATAGTCGTTGTATTTATTCACTTTTATGTTCGAGTTTTTGAAATATATAGTGATAAAGGGAAACACAATATTGCCCCACAACCGTTCCATATCAGAAAAAGAAAATAAAAAGAAAATCACTTTTAAGAAAGGAAATTGACTGGAATAATGCGTTACCATAAAACTTGTTATAACGAATAAACTTAACATCTCAAAAACTTTATATCTTCATTTTCTTTAACCACAGATTTGCTATTCTCACAATAAAGCAAGCACTCTTTTAATACATTAAAAGCGGTGTATTCAGAGAAAATGACTCGAGAGACTGCATTTTTCTAGAAAATTCTGCATTATGAGAAATTAAAACAGTACTGTGGTTGTTGAGGAAGCAGGACAGCGCTCTACAATATGCGTAGCGGCCTTTCGCTCTTACGACCGTAAAAATCCTGGTACAGGGTATAAAGGCACTGTATTCTGAGCATATGCTAATATAGTTTTTGTTCCATGTTGATTTAAGGTTTTTTATGAACGGAGTCGCTGCATTATTTCACGGTTTACTGGACTAATGAGATTCTTGCAGCGATAAGAATTAGTTTACATTGAAAAGAGAAAGAAAATTAGTTATAAATATTTATGTTAGTGACTCTATCTTTGCTCTTTACCGGGCTATATACTCGTAGGGGTTGGCTTCCTCTCTTATCTTATTTAAGTAGTGTTCATTATTCCTATTATAAGGAGTCACTGCCATGCTTGGCTTCTAAAACCCCATTTTATATATTAGAGTAATAATCTTTACTGTATTTTTGATAGACTTAACGCTCAAAGTATTTTTCAATTTTAACAACTAGTAGCTTTTTGTTGATGAAGTGAAAGTGGTTGTCATTTTTTCTTAATGCCAACCTTGATTTCACATCACAATATTCCTCACGATATTTTTCCTCCATTGTTAATGCCACATAATTTTAATTGTGATGAATAAAAAATAATAAAAAGTCACATTTTTACTTGCCAGCGTTGAAATCCTAAGACAACCCTAAACAACCGTATCACCACCACGACATTTAAATCGTAAAGAATAAAACAAATTACCTTTATAAAAAGCTGCACACCATTTTTACAAAGATAAGTTTGCTACAGATAAGCGGGCAGTACAATTTAATACATATTTGGGCACGGAATGGCGGTAGTAAGTGGTATAATGGTGGGTACTGCGAGGGCTGTTTACGCAAATTGCTATGTTTCTGATAGCGCTATAATTGTGCGATTATCTCTTTTGCGAGGCTCTTTACTTGTGATTCTGTTAATTTGGCAAGCTCTGGAAGTTTCTAGATAGAGTTTTTGGTTGGGTGCTCATGTTATCGTTATAGAGGTATTAAGTATTTCGTGTTTAATCCATTTGTTCTGATATGTTTTGAATACTTACTAATTATTTCTTAATACTTTTATAGAGTATTAATAATACCGGTGGATATATATCATGTACATAGAGGTGTATGTATACTAATTTGGGAACAATTTATTTTATAGTTAGTAATTCAGTCGTATAATTCATAAGACAATTCTTTCAGTCTTTCACAAACAAATTACATAAAAACGTTTCGAAGGCTTGCAATACTGAAGAAAAACTGTAGTAATATTTAATCACCAAGCTTAAAACTAACTTAAATCTGCTATTTGGAATCTAAGTTTCCCTAGAATGTTATTCTCGACGATTTCAAGGCAAAAATTGGGCTCATTCGTTGAAGTACATAAGAATCTACAAATAGGTCCAAGAAGACTTGAAAATGCAAATTTCATCTCTCTGATAAGTAGTTTGCTGATACTAACATAAAGGGTGTCCTCATTGCAAGTTATAAAACTGTGCTTTTTCTAACTTGGAAACTAATTTCATTAAAACTTCTACAAGTTTCGCAGCAGTTCTCTAGAATGCTGTGTTGTTAGGTGTCAATGGCGTATCTTTTAAATTACTTTTTTTATATAAATTTCTTTATAGGAGCATAACATAGAAACATTAAAGTAGTCACAAACTGACTTCAATATGAATAAATATTTTGACGCGTTTTAAAAAAAAGAAAAAGAAAAAATGTGTTATGTTATTTTTTCGTTATGCTTTTTTACTGGTTAAGCCTGGTTAAGATACATTATATACTCTGCAAAATTGACTTTGTGATTACTTAGGTAAATTTTTTTTATTAATAATACACTGCATCAGGAGTTAAATTTTATTCTTAATTTTTTTTTCTACTTAATGATAATTATTTTCGTGCTGTTTCATTAATAAAACACACAATAAATACAATTTTCCTACATAAGACCAAAGTTTCCAAGCAAATATTTGTTGCCAATGTACAGGCCGACAGTGCGTGTCAGATATGGGTGAAGACCCTAAGTTATGGGCTTGCGATAAATCAGCCTATTACCCTAAATTGATAAAAAGGTTTTCCTGGAACGAAACTGATATGGCTATGGTACCTCTATTACAATTTGGACCCCTATGAAGGTATACACAGTGATTGTGTTACTTTGGTTTGAGAGACATTGATATGTTTCTTAGTATATAGTGGTAAAGAAATCCTTGTTGTCACTTTGGAATCCTTTTCGGTACAAGTCTGTATAATTGGGACGTTTTTGTGACCTAATGTGGAGATTAAATATATATTTAGCGATACGCATGACTTTAAAATACACAATAGTGGCTCGTGAATTTTTATTTCACTCTAGCGATGATAATGACTCTTTAGTTTATTCTGATTCGTGCCATTTTGAGCCATCAATTACATTATTTTTTCTTATAAAAACGAAAATACTAATTTATCTTATTTCAGACTTCGACCTTAATACATTTCCAAATTAATCTTAATAATATTATTATTTGTAGATTGATATACACACAGATCCAATACAGCACTTCAAAACTACAATACCTGTGTCAAAAAAACAAAAAAGCATCTCTAAAATGTCTTCCACCACTGACAGTGATGTACTACGTCTCTACGCCGTGTGACGTCATATTTCCCTCACCGACTCTTCTGTCTAGTCTACACAAACAATCCTGATGGAAATTTTAATTCCATTCCACGGCGGTGTTTGTTTTAAGAATAGAATGAATATTGCACTTTGCTTGCAAAAATTGTCGGAGATTTTTCAAGTTTTTGAATCATTTCTTTTGTTTTGAAGATTGTAATTGGAGTGCGTGGTCTTGCAGTTTGATGATTTTTAAAATGTTTTTGAACATCACTTTTATGCATTTCAGAAAGGTATGTAAGAACGTAATCAGGTGTAATTGTATAGTACAGGAACTTGTTTCAAAATAAATTCAGCCTTGTCGCTAAAATGCGTGAATCGTGCAGATTAAATGTCGCAATACAAATTCTGTGCGAAAATGACCAGATAGGAAAGTGCGCAGGGAATTGGAAGTCTAGTGAGAAATCTTAGCCTGCTGGAAAAGATTAAGCAGAAAAAAAGCTTCAGACTAGTCTTATCTACCTCTTTTCCAGTCGTCTTTCACAACTATTTTCGATATTTTTATCTCTTACAAAAGAACTTTATTCCTATTCCTTGGCGGACGCAATTCGCATCATACAAAAAAACAACAACAAAATTCCACTTGGACCAAACCACAGTAACATTTTTGTACCAATAACCCAAGAAAACTCTCTTGTATTGTAAAACGTTTTAATTTATGCCGCTAATGAAGATGCTCTATGTCTGAGCGTTGAGGGAAGACAACGCGACGCGACGCAATTTCCGGCTTTTTAGTTTCAAAGAGCCCGCGTTGGGCGCCAGTTTCCAGTATCTACGTGGGAATTACTAAGTGTTCTCGATTCTAGAATGGAGTTCGTTCGAGTTGGTGTGGGTTCAAGTTCTGTGTGATCTGGTTGTGACTATCAATTTAGTTACAAGACGTGCTGTAATTATTTCTAAAGTGCGACGACAAACTGTTTAGTTCTGCGATTTAACATCAGCTCATTATTATATTATTATACGTTTTAAATAGAGTTTGCATCTGTGTTACATGACATAAACGTTATTAACAAAAAAAATATACTTTAACTCCATATTACATTTACGGGAAAAATTACAAGCGGCATTTACCAAAGAGGTCACCCATCATGTAGTAACCACATCAATTGATACATGGTTACAAAGAAACCTGTTAACGAAACAAATGAAAATTAAATAACCACTAAGATCTTCAGCAAGGCCACTTAACAGTTACTTATTTGCATCGTAAATCCTTAGTAGCCACGAGGAAGCACTTTGACAAACAGGGATGAGCTCGAAATTGGTTCCGCTGTTTAGTCCCGGGATCCGGGATTGCCGCTCATTCCCGCTCCTTATTTGCCGGGAACATAATTGGATGCAGTATATCGTAACTTGAAACATATTGTTTTCCTTACACATACAATTAGGGTGAGCGATTTTAAAACGATTTTAAATTCCGCGATCGGGTTTGCTGATTACAAAGGTTTAGGATTCAATTTGGTTGCAACTAAGATTTTAAAAGACTTTGTTGTTCGTTATTTAACGAACTGTTAGTGACTCTCTTTAAAAGTTTTTGAGGTAAGTATTTTCTTTTTTTTAAGGTTAGGTTTTTTATTCCCAGAAGGTACTGGATCGATTTCAAAAGTTTTTCAGAATCAAATGTTTCTTTTTTACTTTTGTACCATCCTTAAAATCAATAAATAATACCAACTGCTTACTACAAACAAATGCAGAAAAAGCCAGTTAATATCCGCAACATGAAAGAAAAGGAAGTCCTCATAATAGTAGAAATGACAAAAATTGCCAATATCTTTGTTTACCATTTCAATCTACAAAGGAAATCGATCGCCTCGGGACATTGTCAAGATTACTAGGAAGGGGCGTTAGGAAACGGGTTGGTCACCCTCCTATTTAATAAATGAATCTAGCCGTAAGCGATACTCCGATACGCGATAGGCAAAGAAAAATTATTGATGGAACTCGTCATGTTATGGAGAAGTTGAAATGATTTGTATATAAAGTACTTGGTGACCTGGCGAAGTTTGTACCGCCTAGCAGTCGGTAACAATTATTTAGACAATTGATTTATTTTGAATGTCTATTTTCAAGTTTGACCAATTTGTAGATGGTTTGCGAATTTGATTAAAGTCGGTTCAGTGGCTAAGATTTGATATAGAAAACGTGACGCGAGATGCATTGTTTCAAATAACTTTGTTATGGAAAGCAATTGATTATGTGTAAACTATATAGTTTTTGCACTAAAATTATGATGATCGTTATACAATTTTCTGAGGAATTAAAAAGTTGTTTAATCATTAAGCTGGTAAGCATGGTTTTGATAGCTGAAGCCTTACTTAGTTTAGATCCTTAGATGTTGGGTTGAGGATACCTACATGTTACGCAGAATAATTAAATGTCATTATACTCAGAATATTGCCTCGTACTTAGCTTGATTTGCTTAGTAAAAATAGTACATCTTTATCAAAGCATACATTTCGGAAATTAATATTTTGACCCGGTGTGAAAAACCTAATAATAATTTTGCGAAAAGGTGAAAGGTTGTTGAATTCTATATTAAAGTAACATTTTATTTCCCTAATTACTTGCGTAAAACCCACTTCGTTTCCCAATTTTGAAATATACTTAAAATTAATTGAATAAATTATCACAATTAATATTTTTTAATATCGGCTTTTGTATAGGTCGCCCCTCGAACGAGCTGTATCGAAAAATTTCATTAAGTCGAAAGTAAATGGAATGAAAGCGAATTTCACACTTGGAAAAATTTCAAAAGAAACCGACTTGGAATACTCAATATTGCGTTAAAAAGAGAGACCGCATAATAAAATTGTATTTGTTGGGACGAAGGTGATGAGTAAACTTTGGACTTGGGCTAATTTAAATGTTGATATTCAAGTTAGGTTAAAGATGCTTGTTAATGATTTTATTTAAATATACATCTAATAGAATAGTGATGTAAATAGAGATTACCAGAAAACCTTTTTTATACCATTGAGTTATTACATTCGCTGTTTCTTTATTCTCATGTCATCCTTTTCTTTGACATTAATAAAGTAAATTTAACTCATAATTTCCAAAAATACCTTTTTCCTATTTTCTCTATAAAACATTAACATCGGGTTTTCTATTTGTCTATACAAGATTAACACCGAGTTTTCTGCCCTACAAGTTTCATCGTATATGTATCCAATAAGTATTTTTCCATTTTTTTCCAAGTCCAGACTATTCGTGAAAAATATTATTACGTAGAATACTTGTCGGTATAAAATCTTCGTCGAGTCGTCGGGAGTCAACCATGCGTATAAAATTCAACGTTTGAATGCAACTGAAATATTTTAATGATAAACACCTGGAATTTTATACGACTCAGATATTTTCTGAAATGTTAGAGCTTATAAATAAATAGGAATATTAAAGTGAATTATTTCTTCGTAGTCGGTATGGGAAGTAGCTTTATAGAGCGTTTTGAATGATTACTTATTACATGTGAAGTGCATAACTATTTCAAAATAAAAAGTTATTTAACGTGGATCAAAGTTAGATCTTTTTTATACGTCATTTCTAGTCAAAATAGCATACCTGCAGGAAAGGTTTTTTCATAAATAATTCTGCAGCTACGAGTTTTGGTTATGCGATTAAAGGAATTAAATTAGAAAACGTCCGGAGTGAAAAAATATCAATATAACGATTTATTTAAAATTAAATCTAACTTCAGATATATTCCAAGATTAAAACAACTACCTATTTTACTCTTTAGATGTCACTTAAATAAGTACCAACTCTCCAATATATTTTTTGTATTAGCAAAACAAATCCCAAGGGTTGTACCGCAAGATAGTTTGATAAGAACAAAGTTTTGAAGCCACTGGCACGCTTATCCCGCCATTAGCATACGTTAAAAGAAAAAACTGATTCAGTGTAAGTTAGGCTCGCACTAAGAAGGTTCCGTAATATTAGATGCAAATAACTCAATGTATTGTTTAATACATTTTTGACAGAATGCCACCATTCTGTCAAAAACGACACACGATTAAAGAAGCGTCGGTCTTCTGAGAGCAAGATGGGTTGATGGCATAGTAAAGATCTCGGGTCGAGTCTGGATGAGGCTAGCACAGGACCGTAGAAATTGACACGAGGCCTATGCCCAGCAGTGGGAGGACAAAAGCTGTCGATGATGATTATGATTGTTTAATAAATTGTATTTTATTTAAATTGTTCTGTGGCTTTATTATATTAGGCTGGTGTGATGTTACATCAAGACAAAATCCTATACAAAAGAAAATCAACCTTACCTGCAAACTTTTACTGAATTCGTTGTGAATCAATTTTTTTTGCTCATATGATAAATCACGAAAAGTCTAAATAGTGGGACCACTGTTACTATCTATTTGCGTATCCCTAAAAATGTAAAAGAAACTGCGTCATGTGTTTCAACCTTCATGTTATAAGAGTTTCGAAGCAATGAAAAACAGATTTGTAGGATGCGGGATGTGCTTAGACTTCTTAAACTTGCTATGTTTAGTAAATTGTTTGTTTATTTTTAACTGACATGTTGTTAATAGTCAATACTAACTGTTCGAAGCCCAGAATGCTTACACAAAAATAGTCAATTTTACGTTCAATGGTGTACTTACGTACTAGCTTTGTATTTTATGAGATTTTTCCAGAAAAATAATAACAAGTTTAACATGTTCTTCTTAAAGAGAAATTCATGACACATTCGTGACATTTGTTTATAAATATGATATTCATTTGATATCCTACGTATTGTAACAGGAACTCTGGTGCAGTGTCAAGAAAATCCTTGTTTACCCTATAGCATATCACAGTTTGACGGAATCGTAAAGGGCCATTTAGACGGTGCGAGAAGAAAATTTGTTTTATAATTTTTTTACAATTTCTTTTGGTCGTAATTTTAAAATATGAGGTAGCAGGTATTTCCAAACTCTCTTACCATAATCATTTACATTTGGCTGACAGGCATATAATGGCATATAAGATAAACATAAATAAATTCACATCTAAGTTGAGCTGGTCTTTTAAATTTAGTAAGCATCACACCATCTGACTGCAGATATAGCCAAGCAAAATTGGATAATTCACCATAAAAACCCACTGTGTTTGACATGTCGTAGCACTTGTGTGATCCACAAACATTTGTTCCGAGGTAAGAGAGTAAAATACTTTCTCTTACTTTTACTAATAATTCTTAAACTCCTTACTATGGGGATAATTTATTTTAAAGCAAAAAAAATATATATACATATATTGCTTCGCATATGTATTGAAACTTACACGATATTTTAAGTAGTCTATATCAGCTTTAACAATACTCGTTCATAATTAATATGTGATTGACAGACAAATTATACTTCAAAGAAATATTGCATGAAAGCATAATTCGTTGACTAAGTAATGTGACATAATGACGTCATTATACGTAATAGGTGGTTCACGATTGCGTGTATCTATCAATTCGTAGTTTTTCCTTTGAATCAATTGAAATAATCTTTTTGTAGTCTCTTTGAAACATTTGAAGTTTTTTTTTATCCAGTGCCATATAATCTTACTAATAATATATACGCAAATGTTTGTATGTATGGATGTTTGTTCTCCTTTCACGCAAAAACCAATTAACGGATTTAAAAGAGATTAACACGATGTTCAGTCAATTAATTATTAGATTTTCTTCTTCATAAACAACATATAAAAAATTCAAAGAATTTTCTTGTCTGTCTGTCTATTTAAGAAAGACTAACGCTCTATTCAGTGTAACTCTACATTACCATAGAGCCTCTAACTAGCAGTTGTACGCGTCATTTATGTCGGCCGGAAGTCGTTAGCCGGCGTCACAAACGTCAGTTCCGGTTGGTGACGGGATAATAGCCGGCCAGTGTTAGCTTTTTAAATAAATTATCCGGAATGGTGATAAAATGAAGGGTGTGTATTTATGAGTAAGGAGTTGTGTGTCTTGTTTTGCAAAAAAACATGTTTTATTTAGTTTTGTTGCATTTTCATCGAGATAAAATTAAATCGCGTAAATTATACAATATTAACGACAGGTCATCCAATTATCTGCTATACGTGCTAAACTTCTTTTACTCTAAAATACCATTTAACATTATTTTTAAATAAACATAAAAATATTCATCTAGCTCATTGTATTTATAAGGTTTCAAAATTTGTTAAAAACATAAATAACTTTTACAACACAACCATAATTTCAAGAAGATTATCACGTTACTTAAAACCATATTGTAAATGACGACACAGCGTTAAAAACCCTTACTAAGTAAGACAGGCAGACAAAGTAACTCAAAAACAAATGAAACACAAAATTAAAAACAATACAAAACCTGCACAGACTTATTAAGGCGACATCCCGTGCTAAAAGCTCCAACGAATCTTACATTTCAACGCCAATCTAAAGTATTAAACTTTTATTTACTCCTCTAAACAAACTTCAGTCGTCAAAATGAATTTCAAACAAGTAAATTGTAGAGTTCCTTCTTCGAGAAATCTTTAAAGTGCCAAGTGGTGCAAGAATGACCTAGACTGTCCTTACCCCAAACACATCAACCCCCAACCTTAACTTACTTACTTCAAGGTGCAATTTTGTTTGTAGGGATTGAGTGATGTAGGATGTTTCGTTTTAGAGGGATATAGTCTGAGTAAATATCATTATCGTTGGTCCACAACAGCTTTCCCTCTGTGGTTTTAGATAGCCACTTTGCCATATACTTTAAGAGAATACGTTATGTAGTAACGTCTTAATAATAAATGCAGATATTGTTGCTTTTGTTAATACTGGTTGAATTGTACTGATACAATGAGAGCATATCAAATTAAGTGTTTGTTCTGAACTTAGACATCTATCAAATGATTTTTTGAATGGTACGCTGTCAAAGGTAGATTGAACTTAACAAGGCGGTTTTTCGTAAAGCGTTTCACAAAAACAGCTTTCTCCTAAAATTTGATCTTATGTTCGAACCATGATATAACACGTATTTTCAATTTATGTACAGTATGGAACTTTTTGTTACAAGAATCATGTCTCACATGATTATCCGTAGAGCTAACATATTGAGTTTAGGAAAAAAGGGATTTTTCTTTATGTAAATAATAAATAAATAATGCGGACAATATCACATACATTGATCTGAACCCAAAGTAAGTTGCTAAAGCACTTGTGTTATGGAATTCAGATACAACGAAGGTACCACAAACACCCAGACCCGAGACAATGTAGAAATAAGAATTTTTACATTGACCCGACCGGGGATCGAACCCGGGACCTCAGAGCTAGCGACACCTTGAGACCGGTGCGTACGCCACTCGACCACGGAGGTCGTCAAATGTGTCGTGTAATAACTGGAAAATCCTTACCTAAACATTTAAACCATTTTCAAGTCTATGCACTAACTTATTTATTAAATAAACAAACAAACGAACAAACACTAATCCCAAACCGCAGAAAATCCCATAACATCAATTTTCAATTTTCCAAAATAGAAAAACATTTTTTCCTTAAAATTAAACCGCAACAGCTAATCAATAGCTCATCAATATTCAACTGTTTAAAACAAGCGGATATTAAACGGATAATAAATTCAGCGGCCGACGTAATATCATTTTCGAGTCCATCATTCTATGGGTAATCCTCGCGTGCAATTTTATTGCAATCCGTTGGCTGCGGGCGTTTCGGGCTAAGTGAATTAAACGCTAACATAGGCTTGCACCTCGTACTATCTCTTACAGTAATACTGGTGTAATTGATAGAAAGAGATGGCGCTCTACATTTGTAGAGTGGCGTCTCTCTTTCTCAGCTTCAATAGTCTTAGTTTTTGGTGTGGTGTTAGGTTCCTTGGGCTCTTTATGCTCTTTAGTATTAAAGTGAGTGATTGAAGACGGTTGTTGGCGGTTGTCTGACTTAGGTTTGACTTGAAGGAAAAGAGTTAAGGAATTTTTAATGTTTTAGTCTTGAAAGAAAACGAGACGTAAAGAACCGAAGGTCTTTGTTTTTTTTTACTTAGGTTTGATTTCGAAAGAGAGTACTAGATACTTTATTTAAATAAAGAGTTATGATACAATGCTAATCATTATTTAAAGACATCGGTAAAGATCTTTAATCGAAAACTTTGACTATACTTAGTTAAAGGTTTAGGAACTAAAAGTCTCTATTATTACAATACTTTTATTTAGTTTTACTTATCTCGTTGACTGTCAATCTTTAAGTTCAGTTTTATCCACTTCTCGCTTTCATTTTGAATATAGGATTTAGGTAAAAATGGGAAGATTTCTTAATCGAATTTAAGTAAAAAGTTAATTTTTGTGGTAGATAAAGAAGGTATATTAAAGTTTATAAGTCTTAGTTAAGACTATATAACTTAATATAAGAAATGTATATATTTTTAACTTAACAAATAATAAACTTTGTGTTTTTAAAAACTTTTGACGTATTTTTTTCCTATTAAAAGAAGATAAAATTTCGAAATCGACCTTGATATTTCATATCAAAATGTAATATAGATCCAGTTACTGCAAACATTTTAACTCCCAAACACAGACACATCACAATTAAGACGACTCACAGAAACGCTTTCTAAATTAATAATACCTTACGTCTAACTTCGCAAATATTAACTATGTCTACATTTGACACCCTTCAAGGGTGGCACACCTTGCCAAACATCGTGGCAACTGCATTAAGTCTTCAGTGTATCAAATGATAATACAAATAGACGTTGGCAACCCTACTGAGAGTGAGGGGGTCGCAGTGATTCATCAATTGTGCGCTGTTTGATGGCAGGTTTGAGGGTCGAAGACATGGTAATATATTTGATGGGTAGCGAAGGTGATTGGTGTTCTTGTTTGCCAATTTTTCTGGTGGGAAAGTAAGAGTGATTTTCTGGTAGGTTTGAAAAAGGTGTTGGGAAAGGTTTAAATAGTATTTGCATGTGTCCTTATTTGTATAGAAAACGATGATCTGACTTTAATATCCTTTATACTCCAATTAATGGTGTCATTTGCTTTAAATACTTTGTTGATGGACTTTTGGTGTTGTTCGTACTAAAAATTATTTTTTTTCGATTACGCGAAAGGTTTATGTGCAGCCTAAAGATGTGGCGAAAAATATACTTATATTTGTGACTTAGTTTCCAGTAGTCCCTAGTCTTTATTAGAACCGATCGTAACTGATCGCAAATCGAACAATATTTCAGTAAAACTAACTCTATTTTAAAAATATAAACCTACAAAAAGTTTTCTCTAAAACTAGGACATCCTCAGCTCCATTTATTTATGCATTCCGAACATTACTGCATTTTCTACCGTGCATCTTCAGAGAGGCACGTGCTTTTACAGGTGTACATCTACGTTAAACATTGTCAGTTATTCAAACTGCTTGAGAAGTATTTATTCGTCAACACACGTACAAACAATAATATGTATATTGAAGGTTGAATGCCTCAAGTATAGAGCTTAGGATTACAGATCGTTTGACCTTTTGTGAACCAATAAAAGTAATATAAAATTTATTATGTAACTGCGGAAGAAAAAGTCTTCCGTTGCTTTGATATACAGTGTGCTGTTTTGCATCGTTCAGGAAGATCGTTTATAGAACAAGTAATTGTTCGTTATTCTAAAACAGTAACACAGTTAGTGAAACATTTACTTAAAAAGATTAATTGCCGACAAAGTAATGGTAAATAAATTTTGAAGGTCATACCTAAACTGTTTTAAAGTGTATTCGCAATAATAATAGTGAAAATTGATTCTGTTCAAATTGCTCCTTGACCGCGTAAAACTGAGGTTAATGTATTTTTGCTAGAAAACATAAATTAAAGATTGCGATCCTTGACGTGCCCCTATTCAAAGTATCAGCCTGTATATCGCACGAATCGAATGCGGTTTGTGCTTCTAAACGTTTGAAGTGAATGCTTTCAATGGAGTTTTCTTTCAAAATATTGCGTGAAAGCATTCCGCGATGGCTTTGCATTTTAAAATGGGTTTTTATAAGGAATCGTGAACCACCAGCTTTGTGGAAAGAAATGTGAATAAACATTTTGCATTTATTGTGGTTTGTAATCGGTTTTTCACCAATCGTTGTTACGAAGGAGAATTCTTTATTAATTATTCCTTTTTAATTAAAAACAGAGCTCAGTTGATATATAGCTGGTGGATTTACACTGAAAAAAAATAACGAAAATAGTAAAAACAACACTAAATCGCCAAATCACGACCAAAAAAGAAAAAATCATGTTCGAAAAAACGCTTGTCATTTTCGAAAAATAAATGCTATCGACACGCCTGCCGTCAGGTCGCCTATTAGAGGTTATTGAACCGTAACGCCCCCTCCCGAAATTTGCACAAACGACCGTCACCCTGTAGTAATTAGTGATAATCAGAAGAAAAATTTACAGCCCCTTTTTCGTAATTTTAACGAGAGAAAGTTTTGGACACTGTTTACAGGTTTTCCTCAAAATGCTACATAGATTTAAAAAGGAGGTACAAATGAATTCGATTTGCGTGACGAAAATGTCGTGTTTTTTTTTAATCCTATAGGCAAGAAAATTTCAAAATGGGAAATTTTCTTGCCCGAATTTAAACGTGTTAATTATTAAAAACAAACAACACTAGAATTTCATTCCTTGAAATTAAATCCTCATCGCCATATCGATAAAATTCAATCAATCCCGGATCTACCAACTAACAACGAAAAGAACTCGATTGAAAGCGACACGGTCCCAGATAAACACTTTGAGGCTTGCAGCATTAAATTGTCATTAAATAAAAGCTTGGTCGGCCAAACTGAAGGAATTACTTAATTAGCTCCCTGGAACCTGCCCCTCTCAAATTGAGACATATTGTGTTTACTCCGAACATTCTTTAAACCAAAATGGAATGAAATGTTGGCGGGATATCGTATTGTGTTTACGATTTGTTTGGTAATATGATTCTTATCGTTATTCTGTTTTTGCTTTCTTGTATTTAGGGATTTTCTTCTTGAAATCTGTATGTAACGTATCTGTACGTGTATAATATTACTTAAAGTTCGTAGGATAGATTATATAGGTCTTCTTGTAGTTCGGTTGTAGTAAGAAGTGTCAAACGTGTTCTTTTAAAATTCTTATCCTCAATATGTTTTTCATCTGCTTTTAGCACTGCAAGTCATAATGACTTTGTAATTGACTTGTTATACGTAAGAAAAATGTTTGCCGATTTACACAGTCTAACCACTGCATCGGTGTTAAAAATAAAGTATTTATTAAGATTCTTAAGAAAAATGTTTAGCTGGATGTAAGTGCTATCCAGTTTCTCGACGATCAGAATAAAATCTACTGCTACATAGTCTTTGAATTGATTTGAGTGAAGTAAATTTTGATTAAATTTCGCTTAAACAGCAACGAACTATTATTCAGTACCGACTGCAAATGCCCGAAACTGAAATATACGAAGATCAAAGGAACTACCGCGTAAACATTACCAAAACAGGCGAAATGCAGGAAAATAAATGACAGGCAACAAAATCCTTTACCAAAAACTCAATCTTGGTTTTCTCGGCTTTCGTAAATCGTTGCTTTTCGAAGGCTGTTTCTCTCCGCGAAAAGCCACGACTTCGCGACACATCAAAGCGTTTGAAGTCTTCAGTAAATCTGGCAATGAGTTAATTAAACATCAATTTGCCATCTTCCCCTTTTACAATTTGCGTCAGATGTTAACTGCCATCCGAAATAACGTTTGACTTGATTTTGTTTTGCCATGAAATAGGTAATGAGTTTTTAAGAAATCAGAGATATTCTCATTTCAATTAATTTACAAGGCACGTGACGAAGCCCGAATTGTGATAAAAATGAAATAGTTCGATGAAGAAGACCCCGAGAGGAAGGCTCCAAATTGGGATATAAAGAAATTGATCAACAATTGATTTTTAGACAAAAATAAAGTTATCAGGCTGTCAGAAAGATTAAAAAAACTAAAACTTTTCTTTGTGTTAAAGAAAACGAAGATGATACAGTGAGTTAAAAACTTGTTTAACGACTCTTAAAACTGCACTTTTTAAGGACAAGTGATTATTAGCTCCTCTTTTATACGTTACACCGCCTTTGATTCATATTATCTTCGTAATTTCTTACGTAATATTTGATTATTTATTTATTTATTTAATACAGCAGTTTGTGCAACAGTGAGCCAATTGAGCATAGCAATTAATGTTTTGTGAGCAAAGATAGGTAGAAAAAATATAAGATGTTTTAGAAATTTGCCTGATCAAATACCATTGCCATAGATCAATCGACATGAGTAAAGAAAAACAGTCCTTGAACATATGAAATCTGCTTGTGTTTGAAGTTGTTTATAAATAGTTTCCTTAAATTACTTATGTATTTCAAACAAGGACTTTAAATCCGTAATGTATGTGAGTGGCCAGTACGCTTTGTGATATTTAAATATGACAGGACCTAGCAAAATGTGCTTTTGGACTGAAATTTAGGCCACAATTGGGCAAAGCGTTTTATGAGTTTAATAATTTTCATTTTGGTTTATTACTGCAGTATTGATTGAGATGGGAGGTTGATGAGCAAGCTCGAATAAACCATTTTTCAACTGTTTGTTAAAAAAAAAACAAATTATGATTAAAATGAAAACCGACCTTGTGTAGTTATCATTATAAGCGGAGGAGCAGAGGCACTGCTGCACGGTTTTGAATTTCTTTCTTCTTTTTGTATAGTTGACGTACATACAAACTGGTGTCTGTAATTATTCCCCCCCCCCCCGAAAGTTTCAGATGTGGCTTATAAGACACTTCTAAAAAATTTCAATATGCTTATTTCCTAACGATGTTTTCCTAAACTATATTTAGCAAGTGATAATTACTTTAAAGATGCTCTTGCTAGACGGTAGCATGTCGAGCCAAGTTCAAGTTTCATTATAATTATAGTTGCGCGCCACGATTCCAACCAATCATATTTGACTTGGCAAACCAAAAGAGCCTGCTTAGCAGTGCTTTAATATAAAACCGAACTATATACGTAAGTACACTGCTGGTCTTATTTCTTCTCTACCCGTACTCCGAAGGTATGAATTGAGACTGAATAAAATCGTCGAGTAAAGACAGATAAGTCGTGAAGAAAAGGAGTCGGCTTTTGCCCAGCAGTGCGATATAAAATAGTAAATTTAAAAAAATAATCGTCCAATCCAATTACACCCTTATTTAAATCTGCAACGTGATAGCGTAATACAGTTTCAAACGTACGAGTGTAAGCGGTCTGTTTTAGGCAGTGTCCGCGGCACGCGACACGCCACTATTTGGATGACATTAACATATTTCGTTCGTTCAAATATAGTACACAGCCTTTATCTAATATAACAGGGTGAGCTATACGTACGTGATACAGCTTTGTATGATTGTTTTATTAACTAGAATGAGTGGTATTATGTTTTTAATTACATCATTACTAATATTATAAATTGGAAAGTAACTCCGCCTGTCTGTTACATCTAAACCACTGAAGTGATTTTAATGAAATTTGGTACAGAGATAGAGTTCACCTTGAGAAAGAACATAGGATAGCTTTTATACCGGAATTTTGAAGAGTTCTCTTGGAAACGCGATATAACCGACCTCGACGCGGGCGAAGCCGCGGGCGAAAAGCTAGTACTGTATAAAATGTAAACGTAACGAAGTAGATGTTTTTTTGAAGCTCAAGTTAATCGTACCGACCTGTCACATACCTACCACTTTAAATGACATATCTATAGTAACTACTCACATCAGTAGTTTAGTAGTGAAGACTTGACTTAAAATAAATTTTATTTTAAACTGACATCTAAATGGAAGTGGTTCTCAATTCGTCGGTATTTTGTTTTTGTTTTATATCTATTACCTCAGAACTTCGGATAGGATGAATCGGTTTTTTTTTTATGTAACGTGAAATAGTTATTGATAATGTTGCTACTGATTTGGGCTCACAAACGTTCATCAAGTTTAGCTCAGCAGTTTTTAATAGAAGGCCGTTTCTTTTCATTTTCCGTTTTCGTTCTGAAAAAAAAAAAACAGTTTTTGTCATTCCACTTTTTACCTATTTAAGCTTTAAATGGTGAGACAGTTAATAATTAACTTTCCAACACCTCTAATTTAATGAATAATTCAATGGTTCGTGCTGTTATTAGGTGACAAGGTGTTAATTCAAAATGGATGGCTCCTGATAAATTATTGACGTAATATTTTACTCCATTATTAACTCACGTTAATTACAGTTAACCTAATTGTATTATATCAGGCCTTTGTGTAGGAAAGCGTTTAGTTACATCATTGAGTTCAATTATTGGGCTATTAGGTAAGATTCCGACTGAGAGAAATGTTATCAATATAAACTTCTGTGTAAGCAAATTAGGATCAATAATTAAAAAAGGTTGTGTCATTTTGTAAAGAATAAATTAGTTTTAAGAAAATTAATACCGAACTCAAACTGACTCAAAGGACAAAATGAAATAGGATACTGAAATATAGCATGTAAGTAAATAATATGTCCAATTTTATTTGTTACTTTAGACGACTGCCGGTTGTGATTTATTTTTGACGTAAAGACCTTTTTTGACCTTTGACCTAAAGACTTTGACAGGTGTAATCTTTCCATAAATATAATCCCCAAACTAATTTTGAAGCTTACGAAAATCTCAAAACCTTAAGAACCTCCCAAAATTTCTTGTCCTGTATAATCCCCGTATACAAAGGGTTGTATACAGGGTGTTGGCATAATCGCCTGTTTCTCCACATTGTATCGTGGGTCCCTGAGAATGCCGCGATCAGTGCGTTCGGGAGATAAATAGTTTCATTATGACCGGCTTTTGGTCTTCCACGACGTTTTGTGTAGTATATGCTGTGTTTTCAGAAGGTTGTATGTTATGTTTACTTCTGAGACTTTGAAGGACTATTAAATAGAATGAGAAACAAAATCGAGGGTTTAAAAAAGTCTATTTTTGATGCTGTGTTAACATGTTTATGGTAAGGGTGTATTTTTTACCGGTTACATTATGGTGCTCCATTTTGTGTTGTAAATTTAACGATAAAATTAAATGACGTAAGCATCCATTTCTAAGTTTCCATTCTATCGAAAACCAGACTAAATTAGCTGGAAAACGAGAGAGCTAATGAAAAAGAGCTAATTATTTTCTAGTTTTTCAATTTCCACACATACAACCTCTGAAACGTTAGCATATACCATATCTAAATAAAGGAGGAGCATACCAGACGGAGTCATTATTTTGCCAACAGATGGCAGCACAATCGATTACGGGCCGCGCCGGGAGCGAGCGGCGCAATTTGCGATCCCCTCGTCCGTGAAATCTACTGAAATGAATAAAACTATCTGAGAATCGAACACTCGAGTGGTTCGATTCTAGGTATCGATTTGTTTGCGCATTCGATTTGTGTGAAGTTGTATATTTTGTGAAGTGTCTCTTGCAGCGTCAAGTCAAATATTATTGCGAGACTGAATTGTGTTTGTTTCTCTTATTGATTCAACAGTTTGCTGTGACTTTTATGTTATTTTAACTTTGACATTATTCAAATACAAGTCACAATGAACAAAATGCATCTCTCATCAATGGAAAGAGACCATTGCTCTAAAAATAAAAAACACTTTTTCAGGAACTTTGGAAAAGTTAGCATTTATGACACCAGGTGGGCAGTTCCAAATGGCTCGTAATTATAGAAAAACACCGTTCAAAATCTATATAAGTTACTAGTAGCGAAGTGGCAAGAAACTCTGTGTAAAATTTCACAGTCCAGTCTTAAAACCAAATGACGTAAAGACAGTTTTAACCCAAATTTCTGTAAACGATCCTATATCGTAAATCACCCATTTTAAACCGTCAAACTGTGGGCAATGACATGCTAGTATAATGATGAATAACACTCTCCCTGGGTATGACAGACAGATGTTACTACTAAAATATTCCACCCACTCCAACTCCCACCAATATTTTTATCCACTTTCTCCCATATCGTCGACCACTTCATTTATCATTTCTGTCACTGGAAATGTGAATATGAAGTTTAACCGACCACTGTCGATGAACGTTTCAGTATTGATGTTTGTTATGGCGGGAAAAGAAAAATATTTTCTATTTTTTTTTTGCAGAGGTCTAAAGTATTTTTTGTTTCCTTTGTCAAGCAAGGTCAATAGTAGTTAGGTGTTAACATGTTTAGAATAATAAATATTGACTGAAAATATTGATCGATGACATTAACTCTTAAATCTTGAAATTAATTCTTAAAAAAAAACACACAATATCCTTAAGATCAATGTAGACTAGCGCAGAGTTAAATCAATTCTCAAATTTAAAAGTTAATACGAAAAAATCGTTTTAATTCGCCAGCGACTATTGTCAAATCTTTACAAACTTTTCCTCTCTATGGAAATACTAGCTTTAAGTTATTGTAATAAGAATGAATTTCCTGTGAGCTTCAACTTACCGCTCATATAAATTGACCCTTATCCATTTATTTAAATGTCAGATTGTGGGTGTAGTTAATATAGGAAAAAAGGTCAATTGGATCAACTTATATTAATAGTACGTTGAGTATAAATTATAAGAATGAATCTACCCACAAAAAGTTTCTAATTGCAGTTGCTTTTACGCTTCCAATCGCGTATCTCCTAGTATATGATCTTAACTTGATATGTAAATATAAATAAGTCAGGAACAATAAAAAACTAAGAATTTAGAAGAGATTAGAGCAAAGCGTTTTTACACCGTGATTTTTTAGTCGTCTTACAAAAGCAGCCCAGTTCATGTATCCAATGACTAGAACACGTTCATGATAAAAAAATAGGTATTTATGAGATTTGAAAAAAAAAAAATGCAATTTTTATTCAATATTATGATGCAATTCGTAGTTTTTTAGAAACACAGCTCTGTTGCGAGCGCGGTCCGAGCCTTGTAACAATGGTGAGGGGCGCGGGCGGCGGCAATTTTATCATTTTTAAGAGTATATTTCAGATTTCTCTTGTTTAATTTTCTTCGTACTTATTGTCTTAGTTGATGATAAAAAAATAATAATCGCGCCTAGGGGTATTTTACGTCGGATACATGAACTGGGCTGCTTTTGTAAGACGACTAAAAAATCACCGTGTATAGCGCTTATACAGTATACATTCTGGTGACAGATTATTCACATTATTTTAAATAATCTAGATAAAAGAGCGCTATTATCGCCAACCAACTGGTTCACAGTATGGCAATTTCTTTGTGAATATGTATGTCTTCGAATTAATTAATAAAAAAGGTGGACGAATACACGTAGAGACAGACTAACAGATAACTAAGCTTAGCTTAACCCTCAAACAATACACCTTAAGTAGTTATATGTTTTAAGTAGGTATATGTATATGTTAAAAGTTCAATACCTAAATATTTCTTTTAAACTGCTGAAACATATAAAGCACCTAACTTCGTCAATCCCAATTTCAGTTCAATAATGAAATCTCTTTACATGACTCGTATCATGCGCGTAGGACAGGATAAATAATTAAAAAGCAATCACGGACACCTTTCAAAAAGCCAACCACTAATACGGTACGATGTTCCTGTGATCAGTACCCATTAAGGGTAGGGTCTCAGTGTGAGCGAATTTGAAAATCTTTTTTTTTTTTGTTAGAACTAGCAAGTATCCGAAAATTGTAGTTTTATTTGAGTTCCAAAATTACTCTTTGCTTTTTCTTATATAGCATAAAATAATTATTAAACAAAACAAAATAGCTTTTAGCCGTGATAAAATATTTCAAATTTATTCAATAAGGCAACATAAATCAACTCGAATAACTTTTACAAAACTGCCTTACAATTGCGAAACTAATACAAAAATGTTTAATAAATCACAAAAATCCTGGCAAGGCGTATACCTACATAATAATATTTATTTATTACTTATATATTCGTACATTTATTTTCTTATTTCAATAGGAACAAGGTTAATGTGTTTTTCTTCTAAGAAATGTCTCAATACAAAACAATTTATGTTGTCCATTACATATTTACTACAAATTGATTACCGACGAATAAACAACTTCGGTTGTCGGAAATATATTTTTGGATGTGATGATATTATTACTGTTATTTAAGAACATTTTATATATTCATTTGATGTATTATATAAATAATATAAAATGTGTTTATACACAGACAAAAACTATAAAATATCTTGACGTCAGGGATTATGAGTATTTATATACTGGACATTTTGATAAAGTAAACTTCAATTACAGCCAAACTTAAATGAGGCTGAGATAGTCTGAACAACTCTGACAACTGAGAAGGTCACGCCTGTAATCTACAGGCTATAGGCTACAGGCTATCATGTGACTTTTTCATTTGTCAGTGATCTCAATTGTCCAAGTTTATATTGCATTCGGAGCCAAAGGACACTTGCAAGGAACAACCATCTTTGTTGAAAGCATTTTCAAATTGAAAAAAGAACTAACTGATTAAAAATAAATGACAAATATATCTAAAAATAAATCGCCGTCACTCGAACCCCACCTTTAATCCTAATTGGATAGAAGGACGGCAGGCGCAGTCTACACACGTATAATTGAAGCATCAGTATCTATGCACATATGTGCTCCTAGTACATGATCCGTCCAGACTTGTCCAAATAACGCAAATGGCCGAGATCAGTTTAATTATGAAATGGCTAATTGGGTTGTACGAAAATTGAGATGGAATTGTCTGTTAATGACATTCGTTTTAGCATCCTTTTTTGTGTTATATTGGAAGAGATTGTACCGCTGTATTTTATGACCATCCGGGTGTTTGTATGTATGCGTTTGCACTTTTGAACCCTTTTACTTCAAAACAAATGACTGAAATGTGCATATTTTACGACATTTTTTTTTAGAGTAGTGTTTTCAGATCACATAATTCAGAATGATTTTTAATAACGTGAATATATACCAAGAACAAAACCAAATCTAAAAAAAAACGAATAACCAGTTTCAGAATAACTTCACAAAGTAAAATATAACCAGAAGAATAAATACAAAGAACTACGCTGTGATTTCCCAATTGAGTACTAACCGAACCGGTAGTTAATGGATTTTCGACTTACTTTTACGATTTCTGTGGACATAAAAGTCTTGCGGGCCGTGTGGCCTAGTGGCTTTGACCGGATTTAGGATCGATTCCCGATAAGTACTGAAGTGACAATTGTTGTACGGATTGTCTGTAGTCGGTAGACATGGAATTACGTCTGTCTTTAGGTCTAGATGTTTGCCAAGATATATCCAGGTAGATGACTTAACGGATTCACTTGAATACAGTTTTTACAAATGTAGAGCTACTTGACTTACTTTAATTTATTATCTTACCTTATCCAGAAACTAGAACACGTAATACCGCGTCACAAACCACATTCAAGAAGCTCTTATTAAAAGAGGCGTCATCTAAAATCCTACAGAATTTGAATACAAAAAACGCTTACTACAAAATAAAGTATATCATATATTTTTTATCAAAATTTTGTGGTGCTGACACTATTCCAAATAAGAGGAAAATATACCACGCCCAAAATCCTTTCAAAACAAATTCCTGAACAGCACAAACTAAACATCTAATCAAGTCACAAACAAACTTTAAACTTCACTTAATGTAGAGTCGTGTCACTGAGCGATTAAGCTGTGTCCCGCGCTGATGAGAAACGAGACAACTGGGGGTCGACCATCACCTTTTAAAGCTAGACTGTCCCGGCGTGGAAACGAGACAACACGCTACATTGCGTATAGTTTCGTCTCTCTTCCACTGATGCAACTGTCTTTTTTTTGGAAGATCGTGGTAGGTCCCCTGAAACTAAATTAAACGGGACATTGGGTAATGCGAGTGACAGCGATTGGGACATTGAGGACCGTTCACAAAAGAATTCGACGCAATTTGTCGGGTCATTCGATTCGTTATGAGAGCTGTAGTTTAAACGCTTTGCCCGATAGATCAGTGCTGAAAAATGATTGATTGATTTTATAGTCCATAAATTCTTTTTTTTAAAAGCTTATTTCTTGTATTATTAGTATGCTTATACTGTTTTTCAGTATAACTCGTATTCAACAAGCAACAATCATAACTCATTATTTGACCATAAAATCCTGCCCATGAACTATTTTACGAATCTATTACAGCAGGTATATCGCACACTGTACATTATCACAAGATGGCCTATTATATACTGGGAATCACAGCAAATTGCCTCCTATTAACCAAACTAATAAATCAGCATCAACTTTTACACTAAACCTGAAACTAGCAGACAAGGCAATGCATTACAACAGGCCCAACCGTTTGTCAAACGAAATTCCCATTGGATTTAATTTGTCACGTATTTACATAATAAATGAACGCCTCCGCCTCGAAGCGGTGTAATCCGGTTTAATCTGGTTTAATCCAGCTTAAACCGCTTTTATACATCATTGAGAGACTTGATTCCCGATCGGGGCACAATTTGCATGTTATTCCGTGTTAATGCCTTAATAGTGGGTGTGCCAAGTAATTTTGTAATGACGTCATTAGCATAACGTCGCCTAAGGATGTTTGGGAATACACGTGTTTGGCTGTCTTGTATTTTGAAGTGAAATTGAGGAGACGGATATTGTAGAAGGGCAAAATGAATTTACGTTACCTTACTGTAGGCTTTACGAGTATGTATGCCTACGGGGGTAGGTAAATAAACGAATTCAAATAATTATTTATTTTTGCATTCAGAAAGTTTGAATTCCTTAGTATATATTTTTTGTAGTTATTATTTTTGATTAAATACGTAAAGAATCAGTATTACTGTCACAAAATATATCATCAAAGTTATTCACATCAGAGGGGTACTGTAGCCACTAAATTCGCATTGTAATTGGCAGTTATTATACAAAACGAAATGAATACTTGTCATATGGGTTGTATTAATTTGTCGATACAAATTGGCAATGTTGGAAACACGAAAATTGAGTGGTGAAACAAAATATAATTACGAACTATTTCAGAGTCCAGTGCTGTGCAAACAATTTTGTTCCATAAGAGTATTAACACGAAATTCGATGCATACATAACATTGTTTGTACATAAATTGTCCCAAAACATTCACCAATTTTGTCACTATAATGTACTATCATAATAAACTCATTTGAACTTGCTTCGATATCAAAACAATAGCATTTTGATAATTGACATTATTAGCGTTTACTAGTCAATTTTGAGTCCAAAACTCTACAAAATAGAGTTGAAAATGTACTGTGGTGAAATTAATTGTGTTGTTTACGCGAAGTTGGTTAAAGTTTAATTGAATCGAGGGTAGTAAGCGAGACGGGATGGGGACTTGATGGCGAATCAACGATTTTGTTATAGAGATCACTCTTGTTTACACGTTGCGAGTTTCATTAAGATTTCTTATTAATATTTCAAGTGTTGGTTTAAAGAGGGGTCTTGAAGGGATCGTCCAAGATGCACATTTTATTTAAAGTTTACAACTGTTCGATTTTAAATCAATAGCGTAAAATCGAAAAGGGCGCGGATTGGTGGACGTGATCACCACCGAACCCCGCGTAAGACAATTATTTTATTTGTGTGATCCGTAAATGTGATGCTTGTTTTAATTTAGGGTGCTTTGGTGCTTATAGTTTCGTTGTTTGAAGAACTCCTTTCTCGAGCTACAAAAGGATTGAATGCCTTGGTGCAAATAAAGGTATAGGAAATTTCATCAGTTTTTTTTAAAGTACTGACGTTTAGTGAACGTAACTATAAAAAAAAACCATTTATTAATTTCCTGGCATCAACAATCCCTTTATCCCAACGTGCGATAATATGTAATTAAAAAATGGTTTAACAACTTTATAAAAATGTTACTCCTTTAAAAAATATAGCGTGCAATATTAAAAGTAAAATTACATTTCTTTTGACAAAGACCAGCCAGTTTAGAGGCGAGGATGAAACTTTGAAAAACTCTATTAAGGAAGCAGATTAACGCGAATGTAATGAAGTTTTCGTGTAAAGTAAGGAAGTATAAGGTTTTTATATACAGCCTTTTCTTTTATACGTTATAGTTTGCGATAAAATTGTGTCAGCGAAGTTTGTAGATAATGGTTCTGTGTATCAGGCTCTACAATGTAGTGACAATGTTTTTCCTCTTATAGAATTTTAGTGTGATTAAAGTTCTAAGTTATACTTTGTAATGGTTTTTACAATGTTCAGTGTTATCGTTGATATTAAGACAAATGAAAAATCGGTCAAACTTAAGTCTTTCTTGCAATTCTGAGAGTTTGGTTGGACGAATATTAAGAAACATGAATTTGGAAAAAATAGTCCAATTTATTACTTTCTCTTAAAATAGCAAACATAAGACCATTTGTGAAAATATCAGCTGTCGTTCCGACCGTCCCGCGGTTCATGAACCTAGGGATGGACGGACCGACAGCGAAATCTCAGTAATATAATGTTTCCTTTTTACCCAATAGGTAAGAAACCTTAAAAAGCATTCCAGTATCATAATTTAATACAAATAAGCTAAAGCAAAATATTTCTGCCACATCACAACCTCACAGCCACATAACCTTAGTAATAAGGTCCCGTTTTATAATTTCGATACGAAAAAAAAGAAAACATTGGCCCACAAAAAAAAAATGTCACTGCCATATCAAAGTACGTGGGCATAATTTCATCAAACGACTATAAAAAAATTAAAACGGTACACCCGTTTGAGATTAAAAAGCGTTTCCAAAGTACTTGTTAACTTGATACCCTCCGAACAGCCACAACACAAGAACAGAGACTTGTACCAATAAATTATTGCTGGATATTTACGAAACTCGAGAATGTTTGACATCTAATATCTATTGTAGAACGGTGTAGACATAGCAACGTTTGATCTGACTGACGCTTGTAAAACTGAACGTTAGGGCTACGAAACATGCGGATAGAAAAGCTTTATGTTGAGAAAATTCAAGCTTTTGTCTTTTTTAAAGAAATTAAACATAAAAATTGCTTACATACTGTATTATATTTAAATCATGCATCGGATTACTAATGAGTATTTATTGGGATTTAATATTGAGCTGACACTTCGTTGGAGTTGCGAGTCTAGCTAGTCAGGCATATGTTACAGAAAAACACGCACAAAATTATTTAAATTGTACGGCCAACTTTATAATTGAATTTGATAAATAAATTTATTTAAATCGTTACGTTATTGGATAATATGATATATGTAGGTTTAATTGATTTCCGATCAAAGATCTTACCATTCATCATTTAGCTCGCTGCCTTCATGGCCCCACCATAAAACTTATTACTGTCCCTTGTTTCACCTCCCTGGTAACGCATCGATCACGTGCCGTTCGCGACTGTCGTCAAATTTTTGCTCACACAAATTGATGCTGTATTTTGACGTACTACGTGTGTTTTTGAAGGTTTGATATTCTTCAAATAAGTTTAGTTTACAAGCGAGAAATACTCTGTGTTTATTCAGTGTGGATAAAAGAATTAATCGCTAACATATAGAGCAATAGAGTAATTCTCATAGTATAAGATAACCTCGAATTTTTTTTAGTCTTTTCATTGAAAATTTAGTGACTTAGTGAAACATGGTTTGGACTAGCTCAAAGACTGAATCTATTCTCGTAGCTAAGAACTGTTCACCTTGCCTTGATTTATTGTGTCAGCTTTAAAGTATGAAAATTAATTTTCTAGATATTTTATGTGTTCGATATCAAAATTCACGTAGTCATATTGTTAGGTATGATCTAAGTGATATTTTCATAAAAAACATGTTTAAAGATCAAACAAACAACTGACAAGGTTTCATAACAAGGGCAAAACAAGCTGATATCATGTTTCTAAGCTGCGTGTGGCTTCTTGCTTCGTGGGCAATCGGTATTGTTCGAAAGTCTCTTATTTCCATACGTTTATCAAATGTGAACCCAGATAGTACAAAACGTACAGTACGTAGAAAATCTGCAAAGAAAACTGTACCGCTTATAGAGATAAAAAAAATAGGAAACTTTATTGCAAGTTAATTGTGCTAGTCCACTGCAAAGATACAAAAGTTACTTATTTTTCAAAATTACTGAATTACGCGATCTGAGTTAATAATTTTTTATCACCTAAAACTTATTTTGATAGTAACTGTCGTGAGAATGATTCATTATTAAATGATGTAACTACCCCGATAAATACGCGTGAGTAAACCGTTACATCATTTAATAACACCTAAAACTTGTTTTCCCGTTTCTCCAGGTAGCGGATTTTCCCAAGCTTTAAATCACACACAGTCTCGATGAATACCTACGACTCTATAAAAAAAGAATTGTTGACTTTGATAAATGTAATCTTTAATGTAATATCTTCGTTTTTTTCCAATTTTGGGACCAAATACGTGTCCAATACCTATTATGAACCAATTTGACATTTCCTAAAATAGTCACAAGGACATAAAGAAAACAGCAAAATCATCTACTCAAAGATTTATTGCTAAGACTGAGTAAGACGTCGGCTACCGTAAGCAAATTATGTCAGCATCTACAATGTTTCTGTCTAGGTTTGAGAGGCCTTAGGCGCTGAGATAAGCGCTAGACAAAGGCTCATGTTTTGTAGACGATCAAGATATACTACTAAATCTGAAGCAGTAGGAATGATTATAATCTAGAGTTACTCTAGATTATAATGTGATTTAATTTGTTGTTACATATTTTAAGATTGCTTGAAATATTGCAGTTGTAGTTAAAACAAAATACTAGGTTTTCGTTTTTAATATCCTTATGTACTATAGTTTATTTTGCTTAGCCATTTACTTGGTAAATAGTATGTATGCAAAAATGGTCTATAAAACCGGAAGTACACAGCAGTACAGCAGCATCACACGAATCAAAATGAAACATGTAAAAAAACTATTTACAATTCTAGTTTATCGATCACAAACCCACAGGATCGTATGTTCGACTTTACTAACACTGTGGATGTATCGTAAATTTTACTATCAACTCTATGGGCCGACACTCCCGAAGTCGTAAAGCGCACATTGCACGTTTTGTTTGCTTTTAAATTTACTGCGACAGTACTAGGGGTGCAGTGGATAGGTAACAAAATCGTTGGGTAGGAAGGGTTTTTTTGATCGCGACGCAATAACGAGCGTTGGTAGTACGGGTGGCTGCGCCGTATTCTAACTGCGATCGTATATAAACAAGAGTTATATAGCATCAGATTTGATAGGGTCAACAAGTTTTATAAGCTCAGGTTTTGATAGAACAGTAAGTTTAACTGGGTAGATAAATAAAGGTTTCGCTTTGCTGTGATTGCCGTAGGTCATCGAATTTTGATTAAAGGAGGTTGTGACTACCTTTTTTGTTTCGATTGTAAATCAGATGATAAAGGCTTCTTACTGCATGCTTTAGTCTCTAAATGCTGACCACCTTTAACAGTTACTCTTGTTGTGTAAGAATATTTGTGTTGGTCGCGTAGTATTCCGTCACACTCTTTTAACTGCAATAGCTTGATTTAAAAAGTAATAACAAGCCACCTCACCGCATTTACATCTAAATTTTACTGCAAAGTATTCAGTACGACAATCAGTATTTCTAAATTCACAATAATCCGTATTTCATTGGCAAACACTTACCTATGTACCTTAAAACCTAACCAAGCAGAAGTGAATAAGTCTCCAAGTTATCACAGTATTTTATACCCAAAATAAATCGTGGAAACCTCCCACATCTTAAGACCAGCTAATAACAGTAGTCGAGTGACAAATGCTCCATGCGTTCGCTATTACATCCTAACCAGGATTGATGGGAACTGACTGAAACCACTCATAAATTTTACTACCGCCGCTGTACCAAGGTACGTGGTAACCACCTTACTGGTTTGGTATAAAGAGGTTTTATACCTACATACGACTGCATACCTGTTAAAGGAGTTAAAAAAGGAGAAAAAGGAGTTTATTCTCTTACAAATATTGATTGACGAATAGTATTATGATGAAACTCACTGAGCCCTACGGTGTTACTTGTAAATAAATTTTAATACTGTCTACTAAGTATCATACTATATTTGATAAGAATTGAACCTCCTGTTTAAGCGTAATGAGGGTCGGAAATTTAAGTGTGATACGCGTATTTATATGATAATCTGCTAGATATTGGCAAACGAAATTGGTCACACATTAAAGTGACCATTAAAAATGCTGTGTAACCTCTTTTTATTTTTAGTACTAGATCATACAGCATCGACAAAGATTTCATTTTACATCACCTGTGAAAATTTAACCGTCAAACTTTCACGTTTCATGCGAAACAGCCTAGTCACAGAAAGACAGACAGCGTTGCCTCAATAGCAGGTTTCCGTTTTTACCCTTTCAGTACGGAACCATATTGAATCGGAAGAAATCATTTTGATAAAAATCTCATTCATCACTTGTTTTCAAGTATTTTCGTTAATTATGTTTTTGAAAAAACTATCACAACATAGACCTGTTAATTTTCTACTCTAGCATAAAAGCAGACAATTCAGTGCTACCCATCCTCGTTACTCACTAATTTTATAACAACTACTAATTAGTATGTCGTTTGTCCAATGATAATTGCATTGAATTTGTAGCTAGTATTGCGCTTGATAAACAGTGACAGGTCCGTACCTAGAATCGTAATAAACGGGTTCATTATAATATAAAATTACGCATAGCAGCACTAGAAACAAATGAAACACAATTTACTTGGAATTGAGTCGAAATTAAAACAAGGTATTTAGAAATTTATATTCGTCATTTGTATTATAATGTGGATACGAGTTTATGTTGTCACAAACAAATAAAATACAATACAATTAAGTAGATTAAGGTATAATAAATAAAACGAATTTAAAGCCACCCAAAAAGCATTTCATCCCAAAATCGTTTCACCAATCCAAAAAAATCAAGGCAGAACAAAGCCGAAACGAAGCAAAAAGACTCATGCTCCATTTGAAAATTCAAAAAGAGGCTCAAAAGAGGCACAAAGAAACTAAAAGCTGCACGTGTTGCCTTTTGAGAGGCTCTATTACAGTTGGGCCTGGAAGTTGAGCTTTAAAGCTTTGCTCATATCCTGTGACATGCACCGAAATAAAGCGCTTAGTATTTTTGATCACATCTTTTTATTAAAGAACCGTTCTCTTCGAAGTTCTTATTATTATTTAATTTAAAAAAGTCCTTGCGAACTTAGTTTTAAGTTAAAATATTTTATTTAATTTAGAGTTATACTTGTATAAGTTTCGATGGAAAATATATTTAATCTATCAAGACTAGGATTAACCTTACTAAATGTTAAAAAAGGTATTTGTCCTTGTATCGTGGGACACAGCAAACTTTCGAGTCAAATGCATAAAGACACCCAGACTCAGAAGAAGCGTTCGTGGATCAAGAAAATGTTTTGCGGGAATCGAACCTGCGACAAGGCAAAATACTTATTGTGTTTCGCGTGATGACCTCTACCAGCCGGCTAGGCATGCAGACCATTCAACATTATGCTTAATTATTCTTAACATACATCTTATGTCAATGTTTCAAAAAGGCGTATACATTCAAATACATTATCCCACCTCATCATATAACGCCATTGCCTCATCCACATATACTCCATGTTTATTATTTTAATATTTACCATTCACATAACAGAATAACGTAGCACCTGCACTCGTGTACCAACTATTAGGCCATCATGCCGGTAGCATTTTGTTTTAAACTCTGTGGTCTCAACTACAGAACATTTTTTTCGTTTTTACTTACAACAAATGGTTTGTGCATACCTAAATTAGTTTGTCCGTTATTTTGTGATACAGTTTTAGGTTTTACTGCTGGCCAGTTGGCCGTTTTTACTTGTTTAATTTATGTTAGCATTTTTGTTTGGGGCATTTCACTTTGATATTCTAGTTTACGCGTTTGAGGTAGATACTGTCACGGTTCAGTAGACTTTTCTACAAGTGCAGTCTTAATCATTAGTTAATTTAGTTTCCTAATACTGTCTAAAATGAAATAGGTTTTCGGTGGAAAAGAAGGTAGCTGCTTCAGACTGAATGTGAAAGGATGAAAGAGTTGAATGGCGTCATATGTATACATGAGTGACGCTGATGGTTATTATGTATCACAAATAAAAATAGGACCGGGATGGTTGGCGCTCTTTGGGGAGGCCTACGTTCAGCAGTGGACGGCGATAGGCTGAGATGATGATGATGATGATGATGAAATAAAAATTGAGTAAAATTATGACAAGGTCATAAAGAGATCGAAAATTTTAAGTATGTTTGCTATTCTCCTCCTAAAACTTGTAATTTCGACGACACTATTTTAGTAAAACTTATAATTTATCTATATCCAGGTAAATCAAGTCCCTACCCTGTTATACTATTGAAAAAGTTACAGCCTTTGAAAGTATCCACTAGAACGTACAAATGCCGCGGCCATTACAAGGAAGATAAACTGTGCCATAACAGTTTTACAGTTTGTCCCAACAAAAGCAATGATAACAGTAGGTCACCGTTGGTCAACGGCCCCTCCTAAAATAGATGACTTGGCTGAAACACAAAAACTAAATCTGACTTAACATAAAGGATATAACTACACCACCACAAACACTGAAATCTCTACCTTAACGTCACAACGTTAAGGTTCAAATTGGTTTGTTTGAGTTTTCCGTTTGGGTTAAGTCGGTGGAAATATACAGACAACATTAAGGACACATGTTGCAAAGGTGAGAATGTTCAGATTGTTCTCGAGATAAGTGCGAAGATTGGGTATGGCTCTCAAGTGTTCTCTGGACTGTAATGAAGGGCTATAAATCGTGGACAGTGATGCGAGTACGTTTTACTCGAGTACCGAAGAGCACTCGAGTGATACGACTCGATTCTTCTCGAGAGTTCTCAAAATATCGAGTAATACACTAGGGATGAAGTTAGATAAATTATTTTTGATTTTATTCAGTTTCAAGGACTTGTAAAAAGTTTGAGTTTCTCTCACCACTAAGGCTAGTAGAATCACATCAAATATATTCGAATAACAACTTGAAGCCACGTTTCGACAAAAACAAATTCCTTTGACTTTCCGTCAATTTTAATTCGTGACGAGACCAAAGCTCAGTTATCTATTCTTCTATACTTCTATACTAATATATAAAGCTGAATAGTTTGTTTGTTTGTTTGAACGCGCTAATCTCAGGAACTACTGGTTCAAATTGAAAAATCTTTTTGTATTGAATAGACCATTCATCGAGGAAGGTTTTAGGCCATATACCATCACGCTGCGACTAATACGAGCGAAGATATAATGGAAAATGTGGAAAAAACAGGGCAGGTATAAATCATAACTTATATCTACTTTAAATTATATCTTCTAACCAAGCGGACGAAGTCGCGGGCAACAGCTATATTTAAATATAAATGTCAGTACGTATGAAACGCACTGACATTTATATTTATTAAAAAGTTGCTTGCGGTCTTCGCATTGATTTGAATACTATTTCAAATATTTTCAACCATAAACCTTTATGGAGCAAAACCAATAAAATTCAAAACTTTTGGGATTTTATAGTGATTCGTTGATCCATTGGATTTAGCTACAGCCACTCATTTTACATGTATTTTTCAGTGCAGAATCAATTTTTCGAATGCTTTACTTAATCAGCAAGCAAGAAGTATTTGATGCATCTTTACTGAGGACATATTTAGCACATACCTATTTAAAACAAAACTAACATACTGAATGTTGCCGAGATAGAGATTTTTTTTTGTTAATAACAAACTACCTAAATGTATATAATAGATAGTAATAAATTTAATTTTAAACAACAAAGGTTCATTGCAACATAGGGATTAAAAAATTAAATCAATTAAAATGAATGCCCAGAGAGAATACTGAAGTATTTTTTTAGAAATTTTCCATATATTGAAGGTGGCTTTCATAAGGTGAAAGTGGCCAAGAAAGACTCCACAGATTTTTCAGTTACGACTAAACTTAAAACTTAATTCTTAGTTTTAGACTTTATTTTCTTTAAAGAAATTACACTCTTGGAACATCACTAGCTTACACTAATATCAATAAACGTTAACCGTTACCTATGCCAATAGGGTAATTTATGCGCGAGCTGCATTGAGAATTCCAAACTGTTTCTACTTCTATCGAGAGCTCATTTGTTCTACGTTAAAAATCATTTAGATTTATTTGTTGACGTCTTTAAATGTATGCCTATTTTTCTCCTGTCTTGATTCCTTCAGATCCATTGGAGGAGATATTGAAGAACAGTATAGTGAAAAAAGAATCAATTTATTAGAAAACACTGTTTTAAATGCAATACCAGTATCAACTGATACAAAAATTGCATTGTTTAAAACTAATATTGTATTCATTCTGAATTGACCAAAAACGAATATCCAATACAAACTGTAGCTCAACTTACAGTACAGAACAAATGGCAATCACTGTTCGATTCTCAGCATCCTTATGACGATGTATTAAGGTTTGATTTGGAACGATATATCTACCACTATTGTGTGGCTTACTGTTCTGTTATATATAATTCTGTTTGCTCATATAAACACAATTTTACGGCGATGCCGGTAGTGTCGTGGGAAGAACAAAATTACTTGATTTTGTTCACTTTTATGGCGACTTTAGTGATCTTAGAAATTGTTTGTGGCTTTACTGAGTGATAAAGGCTTGGACTCTTTCCAACTACAATGTATATTGTAGTGTGTGTCGGGCGTAAAAGTTTAGAACATTGTTGCAGAAAGCACAGTACGAGAAAATAATTGAAATCGAAAATATAAATACCAAAATTGTTTTATTTCGAATTTTATTGGACTTACTCAAATGTTTGAACGTTTTTAACTTTTTCGAACCAACCGTTACTTAACCTCAATCTTATCCTGCATTGTTTTATGCAACGAAAACGTATCATATTACAATGTGAAAATTTAAACTAGCAACTACAGTTCATGAGATAACAATTGCATGCAGACACACATTTGTGACAGACGGAGAGACAACGGAGCCTGAGTAATACAGTCCCGTTTTCAAAATTTGATTGCGGCATCCTAAAAAACAAAAAACATGGGAACAGAGAGTTGTCACTCTCCTTCAACTGCAATAATAGTTGAAATTGGTAGACCTCCAGAACAACACACATTAATTGTTCTGGTGTCTGGGTGTAATTTATCTATAATACGTATGTATTTAGAAATATATAAGTAAGTTTATCAGTTGTCTGGTTACCATAACACAAGCTATGCTTAGCTTGGGATCAGATAACCGTGTGTGAGTTGTCCCAGCATATATTATATTTATTAACCACTTTATTCTAATAAGCCTCTAACAAAAAAAAAATAATCTATCCTATTTTCGAAAACTTCAACAGACCTCAGCTACTACGACTTACTAAATTATTTAAAAATGTATGCTTTTAACTTTTTCTTTTAACAGGTTAAAAAAGGTAAAGGTTTTATTTAAATTAAAAAAAAGGTTATAAAACTAGCTCTGCAACAGTATTAACGTAAGTAAACAAAACATATTATACAGCTACTCTACAAATATAGTAGAGTTCATTGTATTAAAATCCATTAAGGAATTATATTCCACAGTCATTCCCACATATTTGTTAGTAATTACGTACAAAAAGGTTTTATTGATATCGTGTGCAATTGTTTCCATTTCTATTATTTTATGGGTTGTTGCCACGATCATATGACTGACGCGATAGCATTAGGTATACATAAAGTACATAACTGAAATACAAAAGAAACAAATTTAATGTACAACTTGTATACGCAGAACCCAGATGTAATTTAAACACTGCTTCTGATGAAAACAAATGATTAAACAAACACGTTGCAAAATATTGTTTTATTTTTGACTTGTAATATTTAAATGGTGACTAGCTGTTACCCTTGGCCTTGTCTGTGTTGTTTCAAAGATTATGTAGAACAATGAACCGTAGTCCAGGCTTATCTATACTAATGTATAAAGCTGAAGAGTTTGTTTGTTTGTTTGAACGCGTTAATCTTAGGAACTTCTGATTCGAATTGAAAAAATCTTTTTGTGTTGAATATATCATTCATCAAGGAAGGCTATAGGCTATATAACACCACGCTGTATTTAATATGCAAAGATACAATGGAAAATGTGAAAAAAACAGTTAAAATTATTCATCTTTAAGGGCTTCCGTTGCATACGCTGCAAAAACAATTCAAGATCTTCTAACCACGTGGACAAAGTCTCGGGCAACAGCCAGTTCTCAATAATTTATTTGCTACTTTGTCATTATCTATAGACTTGCTAGTGTTTATTTGTGTTCCGTTTGTTTTAATAATGATGCTCAAAACCGTCTCTATACAGAACGGTTACGGGAAACTAATATTTTTAACCAATATGGGTCGAATTTTCTGTGTAAAATGTTTTACTTTATTTAACAGACAATTCTACGAACGTACAAACACTCTAAACTTCACGAAACTACGTGCAGCTGCACCTTAACTAAATTACTAAAGGCAATATTGTTCTTCTATAAGTAAATTACCTTTTTACTCTTTAAAAAAACTCTTTCTTTTTTCTTTAATCTATAATATTTCGTACTATGTTCCAGCTTCCAAGACTTTGAAAACAGGCGACTTGACTCTAAAGGTTCGTATATACATATTTTCGGAAATAGAAACTTCGTTACAAAAATTATCAAGTGAGTTTGAAAAACATCAATTTATACCAAAATCAAACCATTACCGCACAGATGTCTGAATCAAAATTAAGCTACATGGTTTAAACAAACTAGAACAAAATTTTTGGTCAGTTTTTTTAAAACAATATCCATCGCTATTATAAGTATAATTTCAAAAATTTCTTCGAAAACAAACTTTGAAAACAATCACTAAGCCCAATTACTTCACTAAAACTACAGTTTCTATGTACCACTCATCATTGCGTTATCATAACCCCGATATCCTGTTAAAATAATTTACTGTTATTATTATTGCGGTGAATAAGTTCGGAAACTTTGCACCAGCCATAGTCATAGTGGGTTTACCGGCAATCATAGTTATAAAATGATTTGTTTGAAGGGGAAGGAAAGTTTGTCATTTATTCAATTGCTTTATGTCTTTATGTCGCTATTTCAAATGGAAATTGCTGTTCTTTTTCAGGATTATTTTATTTGTGGCTTTATTATGCGTTGGGGATGTCTTTAGATTCAGAGCTTGTTGGTAGAGTATGAGTCAGTGCTTACAATGGAGTCTCCTTTATATGGCAGTTGTAAATAAGATATGAATTGCTGTTTTTCATTCGTTATTTATTTAAGGGCTTAGTGAATCATAAGTACATGGTTCTTATTACCATTATATATATGTATGTATATATCAACAAATATAAAAAATAAAGATATAGATACCCGTTTAAGAAATCCTGAGCCAACCTCCGTATTTTTTACGGGAACAAACGACAGCTATATCAAGTTCAATTATAAAAATCGATGGTTTGAGAACCTTCGCCTTTTGAGGTCTTTTGAAAATCGGTTGAGTCATTAAGTAACTTTGACTCTTCCTAAAAATTCTTTCGATTATTTGTGCACTAGGCTTACGTAATTGATAACTACAAAAAATATAATGAAAACTAAAAGTAAAATATCAAAAAATATATCTTATCCAGTACAAATGCAAGCAAAGCTTTCCATAAGCTCTCTCTCCCTCTCTCTATAATGTCCTCTATACATCAAAACACTGAAAAAACATACGCAGAATTGACGTAATCACTACCAACCTAAGTAAAGAAACTCTGGCAAAAGAAATGGTTCGCACAAGTGTTGACGCAGGTTTCCGTTGATAAACGACGCGCTTAATTGGCACCGCTTTGTCTTGCGTCGGCAAAAACTTGAAGATACTGGAATATTCCTACGCGAGCCTTACTATTGTTAGTTACTTGTAACTGAGGAATTAAGGAATTATAAGTGTAATCTACCTATATATAATAATAAGAACTATATAACTAAAAACGATTACTACTATTAATAATGACTATATTAATGAGGCATCGTTGTCTGTTCGTCTGTCATTAGGCTGTAAATCATGAACTGTGATAGCTAAATAGTAAACAACTAAAACTAATGATCGAGATGCAGCAGCGGTTGTTACGGTCATAAAATATACATCATGTCTTACAATTTTAGCTGTCTAGCTATTACTATCCATATGTTACAGCTTGATGATGGGACAGAAAACATAGGTTATGCTTTCTGTACGTCCATTTTTTTAGGTTCCATTTTCAACCTTAGGGTACGGACTCCTTAAAGAGAGAGAAAGCCTACCCCAACAAACATCAAAAATGATGGCAAAGCTATTTTACGCCAAGTAAAACGGACTTCAAATAACGTGACTGGAATAAGGAACTACTGAACAAGTGAATTAAACTAGAGGTTACTCTCCACAGTAATGGTTTCTGCCTTCAGTTTAAAACTCTTGAATAATTAAGTTAGTTTTGTTCGCGAAATTCGTTTCAAGTTTCGCTTTAGGTTAAGTGGTGTCGAATATAATGGATAAATAGTATAGGATATATTGAATATGACTTATCAGATGGCTAAACTAGGACTATACAAAAATAAAGGAGGGTTATCACTGCGTCTTAAAGGGTTGCCTTTGTGGAACAAGGCAGCGGTCTTCATCCGAAAGAGCAGTATCATGCTTTCAGAACAACTCCCGAAATACTTCAGAACGTGGTGGTAAGCAATTAGGTGTATGTCATATTTTTGGTCAAGATAACAGAAAAAAGTAGTAACGTTTCTAAGTTACACTGTGGTTGAAATTGTTTGAAACTTTTGAAAGACAATAGGAACTGAAATAGAAAGCAGTAAGTAGACTGAAAAATAAAAAATCATGAAATGAAAATCCTCGTAAATTTTTGACGAACCTTCTACCTACTACTAGATAAAAGCGGCACCTTTTTGCTTAAGCCGCTGCCCGTTCGTCTGTTACCAGGCTGTACCTCGAAAAAAATGCGATAGGCAACTATTGGAATAATCAAAAATTGGATAGGTGAACAATACTTTATTTTGCCATTTACTTGCCTATTTATAGGCTTATTTCTACTGAACCGAAGGTCTCGATCTGACTCGTACTTGACAGGCATTTTTATTCATAAACAACTCTAAGGTTAACACTTTCCTTTTTTCAGGCTGTATGAAAGAAGCCAGTGCATACATTCTTGGTTCGGTGATCAATTCCCTAGGAACTAAATATAACGATGAAACTTTGTTCCGAGTTAACGTAGTGGAACAACATAGTTTGGCCGCGCGACTAACTCCGAGGGTTCCCGGAATCCATGTGAGATACTATATGCAACCGTTCTTTATTATCCAACTATTGGAAACTGATTAAATGTTAATAGTTCTTAAATTTATATTTGGACCGATTGTAAAGTTGTGTTTGTTATGTTGTTTTATCATAGATTTCATTGATCATCATCTTCAGGGATCATTTTTGTATCCTCTTTAAATATACAATGTCTTAAACTTTCCATTTACCGTCGGTTATGAACACAATAATTAAGACAGATGCACCATATTGCGATCAATTCCAAATCCCATTTGACTATAATTCGACTCTACAGTAAAAAAGACACTTTTTGTCGTCAAGTTTACAGAAGACCTTGATTCGTTCACCGCTTTCTAAGTGATGAAGAACTGTGGAGAAAAAGAACAATATGGAACAAACCTTTCAAGCAGATCTTATTCCTCTTGAACACAAGCCGCACGTCTTTGTGAGCGCGATCCGGGGCAGATATGTTCAGCTGCATGGTCACCAGGATTTCTGCGCTCCTGATACCCGTACATGGTAGCCGGACCCTGGACAAATAGAAGACGTAATATTAAATGATGTAACGGTTTACTCACGCGTATTTATCGGGGTAGCCCGACTAGTTTCGGACCCAACCGGAGTCCTTAATCATGAGCAGACGCGGCGGGATCGCGAGTCGAACTGACGTCAGCGGCCGCGCATCTCGCTGCGTAGCGCCGCGCTCGCGCCGTGAGCGGCGGAGGGGTCGGCGACGCCGGTGTCGCGGGTGGGGGGTCCGCCGTCGTCATCGTCATCATCCGTGCTCCCGTACTGGCTGAGTCGGTGCATACCGTGCTGACCGCGTCGCACTCCAGACTTAGCGTCGTTTGAAATGACGCAGCATTCAGTGCTGGTTTCCACGCTGGTGGCAGTGTCCATCCACGATCTCTGTTAAAATTCGGGTGACGGCTGATTTCTATAGCCTCCCGTACTTTCCGCGGCACGAAGTATTTTTCCCTCGCTAGTACGGAGGCTTTGTCGAATCTTATGTAGTGAGCCGTCCCCGCATTACAGACGTGTTCAGCCACTGCCGACTTCTCGGTGTCCATACTCTTCATGCTGCGTATGTGTTCGCCAAGTCTGGTTGCTACATTGCGCCGGGTTTCCCCAATGTAGCTCAGGCCGCAGTCGCACGGTATTTTGTATACTCCCGGAACGCCCAAAGGATCCTTGTCCTTGGGAGTGCGGACCATCTGTCGCAGTTGTCCTGGCGGTCGATAGATCGTCTTGATGCTATATCTTCGGCGTAACAAGCGACCTATCTTGTCAGTGACTCCTTGTACGTATGGTAAGTACGCAGGAGTGCGTTGAGCCTCCGCCGGACGCTTGCGAACTTCACCCGCAATTCCCAGAAGACGTCTGCACTGGCGCCACTGATAACCGTTGCGCTCTAATACGTCACGCACATGCCTTAGTTCCGCATCAACGTATTTGTGGTCGCATAGAGCAAGTGCTCGGTTCAGCAGCGTACGAGGCACCGAAGATAGGTGTGAGTGGTGGTGATGAGAGTCGGCTCGTAGGTACCGGTCTGTGTGCGTCGGTTTCCGGTAGACGGTGTGAGTCACGCGTCCGTTCGGCTCTCGGATGACCAGCACATCCAGGAACGGTAACTTCCCTTCGCTCTCCTCCTCCATGGTGACCTCTATCTTCGCATGCACTTGGTTAAGGTGTGACGTCAGATCCTTCAATCCGTCCCGGGTGACGACAGCAAAAACGTCATCAACATATCGCCACCAGTATCGCGGTTTAACACTGGCGGACTCCAGTGCTTTTTCTTCGAACCACTCCATAAAAATGTTTGCTACAACGGGCGCGAGAGGCGAGCCCATGGCCACTCCGTCAATTTGGAGATAATAGTCCCCACGCCACAGAAAATATCCGCTTTTCAAACAGAAAGTGATGCTCTCAACATAGCCAGTAGGTATTGTAGATCCGCCTAAAAGGGTAGTTATTATTTGAATGACTTCATCTACTGGTACGTTGGTAAACAGCGACGTTATGTCGAAGCTGACCATTATTTCAGTGTTCTGCAGCTGTATACCATTCAGTAACTCAACAAAATGACGGGAGTCTCTCACGTAGCTGCTCGTTTTGCCCGTGTATGGCTGTAACAGTGTGGCCAAGTGACGCGACAGTTTATAGGTCGGTGCGTCTATTTGGCTAACTATAGGTCGTAGGGGCCAATTAGTTTTATGGATTTTTGGCAAACCATAAATTTTGGGTGGTGTCGGATTTTGTGGACGTAGGCTACCCCGATAAATACGCGTGAGTAAACCGTTACATCATTTAATAATGAATCATTCTCACGACAGTTACTATCAAAAAAAAAAGAAGACGTAATAATTTAAAAATAATATTTTTTGTCTTCGACCTGTTTTTCTGACCTTATGTCAAAAGAAGTTAGCAACAACGACGGTTAAACAAAGTTAATTTAGCTTTTTCACACCATAGCAAAAAGTTTCAAAAAATTCTAAAGTCAACCTCTCATGTAAAATGTTAAAAACGACATTAGGTTATTCTAAGCGTTAATGCTCGCGACCATAATATTTAAATGGGCAAAATGTTTGTTAATAGGAAACTGGTTATTGGATCAGATTTAACTTGCAAGAAGGCTTGAAAAAACAGTAAATTTTCAAGAAAAAATTGCTGTTTCATTAAACAATTCCCAACGTCATCAAATTTCTATAGAAGGAATAACATTTTCCCAGTAATAGACTATAACTTTGCCCGGTACAGTTGTCTTCATCGGAGAAAATCGTTTATTTCTATCCAGAACCTCTGTTTAAAGTACATACACACATAAGATATTTACCTAAACGTCTGCAGCGTGGTAGGTACAAATCCCCGTTCGGAGATATTGACCTGCGGCGGCAGCATGGCGCCTCGGCTCTCATAGTCGACACCCATCACGTACGGCAACTGCAGGACAACACCATGAATATGTGAGGATTAATTTGCGTGAGAGAATGTTTGCTGCAATGTGAATATAGTTATGTATATGTGTAAGGATAGTTAGTAAAATAAGTCGGCTATACAGTCTTTTTTTGTTTTCTACCCAAAGGTTAAAAGGGGAACCCTATTACTGAGGCTTCACTGTAGGTCCAACATTCCCTCACTGGGCTGGATGAAACTAGCTGTATCTCAAAAACAAATAGGCAGTTGACATTTTCACATTTGATTTACTTCTGCTACCGCTATGACAAGAACTACTAAAACTTCAGTACATTTGTTTATCTGTAGCTTATTTGCAAGTCAGCGTCGCTAGTCCGACTCGCACTTGCTTAAATTTTAATTCTATAGTAGGAATTGGTGCTGCTTATTTATTACCTCCTGTCAAACCCATTTCGATACCTCAAATCACAACAACTACTAACAGAATTTGACTATTAAAATTTGCAGTAATTTTGGACTCTTATTATGCAACTAACTAACTTCTGTTGCCAACCGTACCGACAGTCCCATGTTATGTGTGTTATAAAAACGGAATTCCTTCTTGTACATTTTTACATAATAATGCGTGTTAAGAGTGTGAGTAGTAAATAATGTGTGAAGCGTTGTTATGCAACCTCTTTGCGACCTGAGTTTTTAAAGCCTGCAGGGGTAGATTAAAAAGAGGTATTGCTTTGACCGCTATGTTTATGTCCGTGTCTACACTGTGGGCACTGTAACAGTTAGACAGGGGAACCTATTAGGAAACATTTTTTTTTATTTGAAAGAGATTTTTCTAACAACGGTTCTTAGACATTCTGCCAAAATTGATCCAGTTATTTTAAGATCTCTTTGCTCTTTTCAAGAGGAGTGTTTTGTCTGGCTGTGGTAAAATAGCTTCCAAACTGAACTGATTTGTATGAAAACTTGCTTTCAATTTTTTATTTTACCGTTTTGCATTGTTAACCGAACATCTTTGAAAGAAAAGATAAGGACCATTTAGAGACACACAACCACCAACACGAAATGTGGTCCGTTGAATCTTCATTCAGGGTGGCACAAATTCCAAAATAAAAACCCAATCCAGAATTGAGCAAGCGTGGTAATGATCATTGCTCACACCATAATATATTTTGTTAAAAGCAACTTAACCTATTGCAAACAATCTAATTTATTTCAAGCAACAGATACAGAAGCGATTCCTTTTCCAGAAAAAAAAGCTCTTTTATTATTTCGTAAAAAAACGAAGCCTTAATCACTAAAGCAAGACAAACAACTTTTGTTAGACATCAAGGTCAATAAAACATGGTATTCTAAAAGAACCTTCTGTTTGCGATGAGTCACTGGCGTCTAACTAAACCATTGAGACGATCAATATCGATATATTAAGATAATGTGTCTGACTTCTATTTGCCTAGGGCGACGATGACGAAGCTAGGTATACGATGGGAAAAGATGGCTGGCAAGTGCCTGCATGCTTTTGGGACGTCAGTAATGAATAGTCAGTGTCAGTGGAAATGATCACGATTTATAAATACACGTGAGTAAAATACATAGCTGAATAATATAAAATAACTAGCTGACCCAGCAAACGTTGTTTTGCCTAATATTTTTTTTCTAGTTGTATGTAGTTTTAATGCCACATTATTAAAAAATTTGGTCCAAAAAATAAAATATATATTTTTTAGTGTGAGTAGCCCTTATCACTTAGGGGTATGAAAAAGAAGAAAAAGATTCTCAGACCTACTGAATACGCATATAAAATTTCATAAAAATCGGTCGAACCGTTTCGGAGGAGTACGGTAACTAACATCGTGCCACGGGAATTTTATATATTAGAAGATAATAAAGATTTTGACAGTATAAATAATAGCAAATCGTTTATTCGAACGAATTGACTTTCGAGTCTATTAGTTAATGGGATATGAATTATAATCTTATATCATTCATTGTTATTGATTACAAAAACCTTTTCCTTTTTTAAATCGGTTAAAAAATAATATTATAATCGTTTAACATGAAAATTGTCACGTAGGTATTATTAATTCTTCTAGACAAACGTTTTCTACAATAACGAATAGAGTTTTACAAATAAAATAATGGTATATTGAACCAACTATATATAGAAGTTTCTAATATAAACAAAACCAATTACCAATTGTAACAAAACATCCTAATCCATACGAAAACAGTTGAAAGTCAGCGAAAAAATCCAACTTATCAAATCCCTTTGTTTCCAAAACGCTTTGAAACGAAATTGGAAAATCCGAAACGCAGTATGCTCAATACCGAACGAATGTTTGCTCAATGGAACACAAATTTAATAAACGACTCGGAAAATAAAATTAATCGATGTTAACGCTATTGCAATAAACATTGTGTTTTAATGAAACGTTTTAAAGTTCAATTTAATTTGATAAAGCGTAGAATGAAAATTTGTTGCGGTTTTCATTTTATTTAAGGATAACAATGCTATTTACAAGAGTAAAATAATTATTTTACGACCATTTATTACAATTACTTACACAATGTAAAGCTACTTTCATAAAATTGCAAGAGCAAGTTACTTTTGTTCAAATGCAAGGGAATAAAACTACTTAATACTTATAAACATACTACAATTAATTTATGTTTTGATTCCAATACAAGGAGTAGTTCTATTTCCGTTGTACTTTTTTTTGTACTTGAATATTATCTTTTGCTTTCGAGAATGTTCGGTAACAAAAATCAAAACGTATACTATTGTAGATTGTCTTGTATAAAATTTTAGGAAACTCTGTGTTGAAACCTGAACACCAGTAGTAACAGTTAAACCAATATGACCGATGACTTAAAATGGTAGCTGGCTCGGACAGAAAACAGAGGACTAAATTGAACATTTTGTGCGACGCCTATGGCTAGCAGTGGACAGCAATAAGCTAAGTCGATTGAACATTTTCAAAATTTAATAAATCGGAATTTGTCCACCGACTTTCATTTATAATTGAACATTAAATATAAAGTACATTCTTACCGGTTTCCCGCCAAGTGCTTGCCACATGAACTCGAGGTCCGCTATATGCGCAGGCACAGGTACTATGAAGCTGGTCGCGTACTTATTGACCACGCCTTCTCGGACATAGTACAGTTCTGCGTCAAGACCTGTGACAATGGAAAAGTATTTATTAGTATGGATTCATTTATTATAAAAACAGCCTGTTGGTGGGTATAGACCGGGGTAAGTTGAAAAACAGGAAGACCTTTGTTCTACAGTGAGGCAGAAATGGCTACGAATAATCATTAGTTTAGTTTTAAATTCAAAACTTGAATAAGGGACGTTTTTGCAAAGATTAAGATGTAATAAAGTGACAAGAAAATATGAATTTCAAACAAAATTGTGATACAAAAACATTTGAGTTAATAGAAGAACATTATCGATGTATGCTTCAAAATTTACTAGTATATAGAATTTATAATGCTAAAATAAATATCGAAATTTACTTTTAAAACGTATACTTTACTATCTATCAAAGACAAAATGAGCATTTCCTTATAAAAATTTCAAACGCATCTCAAACTTAAATTATATTATTCTAATTCGAAGTGCATTACGGACGATTGCGAGTACATGGGAGCGCGGCTCCCTCTAACAGATGCAGGTTCAGTTCCCAGGGGGGCAGCGCGTCAAATTATCCAACTAACTCTATTTGCTTAGCCAAAAAGAAGTGTTGGGGAGTAGAAAAAGAGTATTTGATACTTGAGAATTTTGATTTAAGATCGTACATAGGTATTGTAAGTTTCCTAGTTTTAAATCTCTCCTATTTTTCTTATTATGAAATGAAGTAGAAAAATACTAACAAAGGTTTAATCAATAAAAAACTTTTCCAATTATCCTGAAGCTATAAATCTAAAGACATTCAAAAGCCCAATCACCAAATTGATAACGAATAAAAACAAATAAAATTCTCACTCAGTCATCGAACACTCATCGAATACGCTCGGCATACGCGAAAATTAATACCGACAAAAAAAAATCGGATGATCCAATCAGGGCACATTTTGAAGCAGTAAAGCGACAGTGAAACGGACCGAATATGAAGTGGCACTTTGCACAATTGATGAATCACCACCCCCTGTATAACTACGAAAGACTCCGTACACCCCGCTCTCTTTGTACACCCTGTATCTATTCCGTGTACAAAGGATGAGCGCCCTGTATACCTCCCGCGCTTATGTAAAGCGTGTATGTAGTTTTACAGTTGTATTTAGCGATGTGAAGGTTGGTGCAAAATGCCCATACTTTTTTTAATATATATTTCAATTGCCATTTAAATCATGCACTTAGTATAAATATCTTTATTTATATTAATTACTTTTTGAAGCAATGAGCCTAGTGGTTGACTCTTGGATTGCCAAATCAAAGGTCAAAATTTTGGGACGCGCCATCAACTTTTTGCAGCAATTCTAGAATGTTAATATACATGAACAAACATTTTAAGGATGATTAAAATATCACTAACGACCTTAATATTGAAAGCAGCTTGCATATTAGCTATACGAAAAGAAGTAGGTAACCGTTTTCGAAAAAAACCTCTAATTTTCTTTGTCACTTTCATAGATGCTGTCACAGGGCAAAGGAAAATTTCGGCGCTCACTTTCTTTCAAACTATTAATTAAATTATTGAAAGAAAATTATCATCAAAAAGAACATTTTAAAGAATTTCCAACTTCGTAATTATGTCTCATCAATTTTAATAAAAATGTCCACTCTAACATGAATTAGTGAAAACTGAAAATTAGAAATCTATTTAAAACCGCTACTTAAAATTACCCATCAAAAACATTAAGTGTTTGCCTTTTATGTTTTGGACTTTGGCTTTGGCAAAATAATTATACATTAAACGAACTACTTTTTAAATACTTAGAGTTCAATCCACACTGCTATTGCCATCCTTTGAAGTGACCACATTAATAATTATACGTACTAATAACAGAGAAAGCATAAGGCTATGTATAGTTATTACTCATTTGATATTCAAAGAAAAGAATTTTATAGCCGGCAAGATACTGGAAAGGGTTGCCACAAAAAATAAATATCAAAGTAAAGTTCGAGTCGTTGATAACTTATTTTTAATTTAAAATCGGGCCACAGACTCCATACTGAACTGGACTAGCATGAAACTAGAGCGTCGTCTTACTTCCACATAAAATTCAATCATAATACTTACATTAGAAGTTGATAATTAGGTATGTTTTTGAGCTAGGGTTTAAGGTCATAGGAATTATGTACTATTATAGGTACACAAAACTTCAAGTTATATGCAAAAATACACCTAGTCTCAGAGCAAGCATTTGTGGATCATACCCTTGTTCTACGCGGGGATCGGATCCGCAACACGTCGGACATAAAGGATTTGGCGTGATGACCTCAACCACTATCTATGCAGTCTATCAGACGTCGGCAGTCGTAAAATTACGAATCTGTCTTACAAAATTATAATCTTATCTTCTATCTTCTATATTCTATCTTCTATCTTCTATATATATAAAAATGAAATGCTGTTCGTTAGTCTCACTAAAACTCGAAAACGGCTGAACCGATTTGGCTTTTTTTAGTCTTCAAATATTCCTAGAAGTCCAGGGAAGGTTTAAACGGTGAGAAAATACAAAAAAATGCGGAAAAGACGAAAAAAATAACAAATTTAATTTATTAAGGTAAAGGCGCCATGTCCCGATGTATTCAAAAGAACGGTGTTATCAAAACAATTTACAAGTTACTTTGGCCTGCAAGACACATTATTCAATTAATAATTTAGCTGTACATGTTTATATGAGCAAATGATGCTCTTGTAATTAATATAATCTTCAATAACGCAAGAATAATATCGAAGTGTTAATATATACCGCAAAGCTAGTCTTACTAATGAGACACAGACTTGGCACAGAACAGCCTTAATATCTTGTTCTATCTGGTTATAATCATTAGGAGTTCAGATAAAACCATCTTCCTCGCAAAGAGCCTGCAGCGATGTGTTAATTACTCAAAGAGAGCTAAGAAAAAATAATTGAAAATGTAATGGGGTCTTTATGTAAGGAAAAATTGTTAAGAATTTAAAATTAATCTGATATAACTTTGACCTACATTTTTGTTCCTGTTCTTATTCGTTAATATAAAATAAAAACACAAACGGTGCTTTGGAATTGCTGCAAAGAAGACTACACTAAAGTGAAATGATCGAAGTAAAGCATAATGTCAAATTAATACTCTTCAATTATACGACTGTAAAAATATTAATAAATGACGTTATTGACTCTTTTTATTGGTTCGTACTCAAAGGCTAAAGAAGGAACCCTTTAGTAAGGCTCCACTGTCTATGTGTCAATGGATAGGGATAGACTGACTGCTGACTGCTGACCACTGACAGAGGGCTGTTACTCAATTATACAATCAAGGATGACATTTATTTTATTTTATTTCTTTTCCTGTTTGATCGTAATCCTCACTAAGTTTCTATCGTTTAATAATGGAAAACGAATTCATAACTACAAAAAATGAACAATTTATTCATCGATTACACCTCTTATCAACGGGTCCCCCACCTTCAAATCGACCAACTTCGAAATTTCCCAGGGAAAACATATACAATATTGTTTTAGGACAGGGAAAATCATGAGAAAGCCCTATAGCGATGATTTAATAACTCAAAGACGATTACTTTGCACTTGGCTGAGTATAACATCAGATATGAAACGAAGAGAGGATTGAATTATGCAAAACAGCTTAGCTTGCCATGGTTTAGTTGGTACAGAAGCAGAGATGCCTTCAAAGACTTAATGCCACCACTATTCGGTACAAGCTAGTGCTATAATTTCTATTGACACTGGTAACAAGATTATGCATGTGACTCGGAGATATGTGTATTAGTTTATGGATAGGTGGGTTGTTTTGATGACAATGGATATAGTTAAGCTATAGTTCCATGATGTAGTCAAAGTCTGAGCTTAGTCGATGCTTATATCTGTTCTAAAAATATAGCGATGGCAATGGTATTGTTTCAATGAATGAATTTGGTTTTAAAATAGGGGCGTAATATTATAATATTAAATGAGCCTTTAAGCGTCCTAGTGCAGGCCAAAGGCCGCTTACCCTATAGAAAAGGTTTGGGCGTTGATCACCATGCTCGCTAACAACACAACCTAACTTAATCTGGAATCCAGGCACCTCTACAACTTTTTTATTACTATTACAAATACAATAAAATATATAATAAATAAATAATTTTGCTTTAATCTATTTTAAAGTGTTTAAACTCTTAAAACAGATTGTAGAAAAGATTACAAGTAACAAAAATAAAAAAATATAAAAATCCTGCCAACTCTTCTTTGAAAGAATCATAACATTTTTATCACAAGATTTCTCAAAACATAATTCCCATTTAAGGGGTGTTCACGTGACATATATTAGAGTCTATTAATTACTCAAAGGCGTAAATGAGCCAGCCAGAGTAATGAGGTTTAGATGGGGAGCGGCGCCGAGGGGAACAACTGTAATTGTTTGAGAGCCCCTGGAAACGTGTGATAATATTCACTTGTAGATTTTGATGCTTTGTTTGTAGGTATACCGCTGTAGGTGTATACAGTGGCTTGTAATGAATGTTGGAAATGTTGGTGTAGAAAAGAAACTGCATGTGACTTGAATGTTTGGGAAAACCTCGCGATACAAGGATTAAATGAGGTTCGCGCAGTAGAGGCTTGCTACAAAATTACTGGCTAATATGTTTTGAAATTATTAAATCAACAAAGAAATGTTTGAAGTTTTTTTTAGTTTAGGTTTGAAATTGACCAATACTTTGAAAAAAAATCTATCTTTGGTACGTGTCTAGTCTATGTTTGGTAGGTACGGTTTTGTCTATGTTTCATTAAAAAAATATCTTGATTACTGAGTAAAATACTGTTTTACAGAATTTGGATTTTAGATTTTGCTAAGCACAACTTTTTCATACGACTGTTGATTATATTAATTTTAACACATTTTCTATGATTTAACTTTTAAATTATAACATATCACAGCAACGCCCTAATAGATTTATTTTTAAAATGAAATAATATCAAGTACGCTCTAAAAACCTGTCATTGTCTCTCCCTCGTACAAATTGTCACAAAGATAATCATAATCTCTAACTCATAATACTCCACAAAACACCAGTAAACTATAACGAACAGCAAAATGATATTTAAAACCACATAACGGGCAGGTAAACGATACTAATGCGGTCATAAAGATCGTTCTCCGTGACGAGGATACGCACTCCAGCTCCACAGTTTAATGAACCATTATACGCCAAATTGTCAGGTAATACGGCACCGCTGGGCTGCGTGGGGTACTTAAGACCAGAATGTCTGTTTTAGTAGGTTTTTACGATGACATTTTGGAGGAATAGAAGAGTTCCGAGTTAGAGTATCCTTCGATTTTTTTTAAGTACAATGACCTGACGTACAAAGCCTTTAATGATAAGCTGATTTGGTCGTGATGCTCTGAGTCAAAGTGCAAAAATAGAGGCGCAGGTTGAGGAATACGCTACGCTACGCCCTTAAAAGCAAAGATCCGTATTAAAAGTAGTTACTACCTGACAATTTATAAATTATTTTTGAGTATTTGTTCAATATTTTTGCCTAGTAGGTAAATTCGCTGAGTCAACCAATCAAACCAGACGCCTACAACTGAACTTAGATAATTTGACCTTTCGCATCCAATCGACATCATCAGGCCGTTAACCCTTGAGGCGAAAAAATAAATCTTCGTTCAAGAACTCACAAATGAAAATAAATTAGAGAACAAAGGCCAACTAATTTCGAACGCGTCCCTAACAATAAACCTAGGAGATTTACTTTACAACTCGCATGAATACGAAATAAGTACGTTCAAGTCCAATCATAAAGCTTCCTGTTTTGTCGCACAGAAATATTCCTTTAAGTCCTCGTGCTCAACACGGTTTATTTATTCTAAAGAGGTTCCCCGTACATTTATTAAAATGGCGATAAAGGTTTATTTATTGTCTCCATGTTCGGTTAGCACGCGAGCAACTGACGCCGTTTTGTCGTTTTTTTGCCACGAATTTAAATTGGGTTGACGCGATAATGCTGAGGAATGTTGAGGATGCCGTGCCTCTGATTCACCATTAAGGAGTTAGCTACTGTTTCTTTGGTAACTTGAGGACAAGTAAAAGTCGCGCTTTTTATCGCACGCTTTTTGGGCGTCTGAAAATTTCGTTGCAAAAAAGGGAAATGCATCAAAGATAACCATCTTCCTGAGGACAAAGTTATTGCAGAAGATTTTTCCTATTTAGGCTATTTTTTTTACTAATCTACTGCTATTTGAAAGTGAATGTTTTGTTACCCAAAAAAATAGTGCTATTTTGTTTACTATGCGATGAAGAGCTAAAATAACACAACATACTTCTAAAAAAATGTAAACAGCCAAACGTACAAATAGAAACGCAACAATTAAAGAGTTACGTAAACGTGACGTCATATCAGATAGAGCAGAACATGTGTTGCATTTAAAACATGCTCGTAAAAGGCCATTTATCATACACTCTCTCAGTTGTTTATAAAAGCTGTTTCTACAGCAATTTTTACTTGGCTATAGGCCAGGATACCTACTATAATACCTTTAAGTAAGTCTGCTGCATTTGTGGGAACGAGATAGAGAACTGCACAGCGTAGAGTGCTATCTCGTACCCACAACAGCAAGTTTTTAAGAGGTGGTAGACCTCTTTCAAGGACACTTTTGCTGGAGTCAGCGTCTACATCGTCTTACAAACTACTTCTTGAATATAAATTTAGTGTATCATTCTGTGTGTCTAGTGAATTTGGCACTGAGAGTACTGTTACACTCCATTTGGTATTTATTGTCGACGATGCATTGCGTTTTTATAAAACAGAGTTCTAGGCAAAATTTACTGATTCTTGATGTTGCAAACACTTTTCAAGTTGTTTTGTCTCGGCCTTATAAAATGGTGCATAATACTCAAGGTTAGGTTTATTAGGTATACTAAGTACGTCGTGTTTTTCGAAAAGTATTATTGTTTGAATTGTCAGTACGGGTCTATTTGAAAGGAAATGAACCCAAAAGACTGTTGTTGCATTTTGATTTGCCCTTTGAATATTACGACCACGATAAGCCTTTCGAAAAATAGTGCTGAATCAAACATCACAATCCATCCATTAAGAATCGTGTAAAAGTTCTGAAATAACTTATCACAAAATATACTCTACTTCCTAACATAACTAAATTCCCTTGCAATAATAATTTGGAATTATTTTTATCACCGAACTCCCCAGCAAAGTGTACTGTAAACGCGAAAGTACTACAAACAAAATTTATGCCGCCTTTTCGAAGTTTTGTTATCGCTGCCATAAATTCAACTTTGCGCCTCATTCTTGAATAGAGAAATTTGTGGGTGTAGGTACCTTTTAAAAATCATAGTACTCTTGAGTCTTGAATGTAGTGTATTCATAGTGTTGAAGGATTGTTTTACAGCGGATAATATGTATATTACCAGCTCCATAGATTGTTTCAAAAACATTACAAATATTGTAAAAATATTTTTATATTTCAGTTTGTCACAGTGTTTTGCAGTTGGCGATGTGTGATTATTTTATTTATGTATATTTTTTTTAAGATTCCAACATGAAGGATTTTATTCTTGTGTCGCTGGGAGTTTCATAAACATTCATGTCACATGCAAATAGACTCCCACCGTAACCTCCACTATTGAAAGACGTAAAAAATGTTATAGCTGAAACTAATTTCACCAGGTTGCAACCAAATTTGTTTTTACTTTTAGACATAAGATATAGAAAATTTTTAGTATAAATTACAAAAACATGATCCGCTTTCCATCCTCTAGTCTTTTTTACAAGTTTTACAGGAATCAGTTGTAAAGCATAGTTCATATAGAGCTACTACCTATGAAAACTCTACAATTCACAGTGCTTGGCAACACAACATTCCAAAATAATCCTGGTTGTCAGAATTATATAGAAACATCAAACAAAATATAATATATAAACTACAACAACCCGAAATTAATTGTATTTCACAGAAAGTTATTATTTTGCGAGCCAGCGTTGATATTCCGATTCTATCGAAACTCTAATTCAATATTCAAAGTATAGAAATATTTGGTTCAGCGTTTCGCTGGCTTTAACAATATTTGCTCTACAATTTCAAGTTTCTGCGAATACTACGAGCTCTAGGACAAGGCTTCATGCTGATGTTGAAACGAGACAGCCCTATACACTGCTCGTAGCGCTGTCTTGCTTGCACAATCCCAAAAGTATTACTTTAAGATTTTGTAGTACAGGGTCCGATCGTAATTCAAAGTGACTTTTGACCGTTTCTCCTTTGCGTTTATTGTGTTAAGTTTTTAAACAGTAATTTTCGTTCGCAACAACTGTTTGGACTGATTCGTTCTATAAGTTTTCTGCGTTAAAAATATTTGTTCTTTATTGAGTTAATTATTTGTAAAAATATTTTAATATTGGTGTTATTAATATTATACTTCTCGATTGTGTTTTTTATGTACTTCTTTCATACATTCTATAGTAGAGTTAGTGGTATTTTTCCCCTATCAGGTTACAAAAAGAAAATAAATCATTTAAAAAATACAAAGAAGTAGAACGTAGTAAAATACGAATGTGAGCTACATAAAGATATATTTTGAATTTTACTTTCCCATTCATAAATTACAATTTTCCAACTAAAAACATTGTAGACACTCAAATATTTCCGCGCTGCGAAACGAAATCATGATTTTCATTACATAAAAGGGTAAAAATTATATTCATTACGAGATGTTTTGAAAGCACTGACATCCAGCTGAGGTGCTCACAATCGGCCTCGTTAAAATTCACCTTTTTAATTATCGTCCAGTTTCTTTTTTTAATAAAAACTCTTTGATAAGTTTTACGTCATTAACGTCTTAGTTGACGCTTCAACGCCTTTTTTGTGTTAAAACTTTTTTTATTTTTTTCTTTCGTTATCATCTATTTTTTTTTTACTTTTCAGGTAAATCGGGCAGATCCCATTAATGTTGCTAACGTCATATATTATCTTAACACTTAAAACAAGTGAAAACTTTCTTAGACTACCTTGCATACGAATCGACGTACTAGATCGGTAATTTATGTTTACTAAAATTCAAGGAACATTGATAGCATGCCAAATGTTTTTTTTAGGTTTACGCGAATGTTAGACATTGAAATAAAACTACTTTTACGGATTTTATCGCGGTTTGGATTTAGATTTTAGTTCCCGACGTTTCGACACCTTTGCGCGTATAAGGCCCGCGGTAAAATCCGTAAAAGTAGTTTGATAGCATACCGCTGACATTCTAGCTTGACATCTTAAGGTTTGGTATCCTTTGCACCGCTGTCTATCCTTTTGACCGCCTGTCCTTCTGTCCTTCTCTTTTTCACCAGGTGATATCACGTAAACCAAGATAAGTTTCTCCTTATTCAATAGTGTGATTAGATACAACTACCATTCTCATTTTTTGCTCTACCTAACCATTTCCAAAACAAAGCAGATCCAGACCAGCCCAGACTAGTATATAAACTCAAGGTCCAAAACCTGTTGTCGTATTCATATTTACGGATAAAATCTAATTTTAACAGCTGTATTATAATATTATTAGAAAATCTATAACCTTACTCTCCTTATTCCAGTAAAGGTTCTTGAGTAGGTTTCGGAGCAACGCATATTAAATAACCGATAAGCCTCTTATGCGTAATTTTGATCGGTATTGCTTCACATGTATCAAATTACAGTTTTCAGATCATATTTGTATTGGTTTATTTTAGGCCTGTGTTGATATTTCGTGGTAAAAATATTATGATTTAAGTAGAGATGGGAAATATTTTGAAATAATCAATATCTGCATCAATACATAGTAACTCTTATCTTAATAGTTATATTGAGATAAAAGTTACTTATACTACAGAATATATTTATATTCATACATTCAAAGGCTTGCATGAAAAAAAAAAACAACAACGGTCTCTACATTATACAATTACTCGAACACTGTCCAAAACAGAAGCAACATAATAAAATAACGAATGTTTCCATATTCATTTGGACTTAATTAGACTGGTGGAACAAAAGAAAAACGTAGGAACATAATCTCTACTTAAATTCATAAAGAACAGCGCAAAATTAACGTAACGTTGCATAAAACCAGCGTTGTAAGGATAACTCCATGTTGAATTACTTTGTACAGACAACAATAAAATGAAAACTCCACCTACAGACTTACCGATGAGTCTCAATCAGTCATCAGCTTCACATCGTCCACGTCATAAACTGTGTGTTATTAGTAAATTCGATGAACAAGAAAGAGCACTTACGCATCTGAAACAACTATGTACAAATACTCCATATTCCGGAAAGAAAATAAAGTCCACACATAATCCAACAATGTCAAGAAAATCACAGCATTCACCAACATTAAATACGAGCTGTAATCTTGATTTGAAAACCGATAGAAAGTGTGAAGGTAACACGATAGATGGCGTTAGCGATAGTTACACAAACACGAAACCTCTGTCAGAAGCGCAAGATATAAACTGTTTCCCCAAAATTCCACGAGATGGCGCTGTGAAGGAAATTGATTTCGAGAAGGTGAACACATCGACTGGTCTACGGCCGCACATCTTTATTGCTGGTGGAGGACAGTTATCAGGATTGGCTTCCCATTTAATATCGTCGAGAATTAGTACAAAGTATGAAAAGTATCGTATAACTTCTGTCATAAAGAGTAATACCTCAACAGCTGAGATCTTAAAATCTACTACCGAGGTGCAAGACAACAAGAAAAATTATTTAATTTTATGTGTAGGTGAATACGATAAAAACCCAAATGAGGTATTGTATGATTTGATAGGAACTTTAAAAACTTTACAAAACATTAATGTTTTAATTGTTAATGTGCTTAGAAATAGATCCTTGAATGAAATAATGATAAATAATCTCTTAAAAAATATATGTCACCATTTTAATAATAGTAAATTTATAAATGTTACCTCTAATTCATATAATAATAAGAAACTGTATATGTTTAATGTATGTAAAGAATTAAACTTTGTCATAGATTCTGAGCACTACAACAATGAATATTTAAACTTACGTAAAAGCTCATGTAACGATATATTGTATAAAACATGTACATCTCCTGTGTCTTTACCGAAAAAAGGGACTATTCCTTATTATTTCAAAGTAAAAAAAAGTGTTGTATCAAGTAAAAATTTAGAGAAGGAACCAGAGCTGTTTTTTCTGTAAGACAAAATCTTGTGATAATTCCGAGAGCAACCGCAATTGTGCGACATTGTTGCATCAAAATATAGCAGGGTTATTGAATAAAATAGAACAGGTAGAAGTATGTTTAGATGAATTTAGACGGAATAAAAACCCTATTCATATTTTATGCTTATCAGAGACATTTGTAAGATCAGGTGATGAAGCCAATATTCGCTTGCATAATTTTAAATTGTGTAGTTTTTTCTCAAGAAAAAATGAAAAACGCGGAGGTGTTTGTATTCTTGTCGATAAATCCTTAGACTGCAAAGATATTCAAATATGTGATATGTTATCAATCGAAAAAGTATTTGAGTGTTGTGGTGTCGAAATACCGTCACTAAAAATTATAATTTTGTGTGTATATAGGATCCCGAACTCAAACGTAAACACTTTCTTTGAGAAATTAGAAATTCTTATGTTTAAGTTAAATTTAAAAGACCATAAAAGATTAATTATAACGGGTGACTTTAACGTAAACAGTTTGATAGACAATAATAACTCAGCTACTCTAAAAGATTTCGTGCACACCTATAACTTAAAATTACATATTAATGTACCAACACGCCAGTTAACTTGTATAGATCATATAATGAGCAATATAAGCAACGCTGTTGGCAAAGTTCACCATCTCTACTTGTCTGACCATGATACTGCTCAAAGTTTAGATTTTCCAGTTACCTTTAAAAAGCCTAGTCCAGAGTACATTTACGTGATGAGAAGGGATTATAACGAAGAAAATATACTGAAATTTAAAGAATGTCTTTCGAATTTGTCATGGCAAGAGGTACTTAATGAATCTGACTGTAACCAAGCGTATAACTTATTCTACGAAAATTTCAAGATTTTTTTTTTTTTTTTTTTTTTTTTAAATTAAAATATCTGCTATTACTAAAAGAAAACTTAGATTTAACTGTTACAAAACCAAAGACAATGCTACTAAATCACATTATTTACATTACAATAAACTCTTGAAAAATTGTATCACGAATTGTAAAAAGAATATAAATAGTCGATTTATTGCGAATGCGAGAAACAAATGTAAAGCAACATGGGATATTATTGGGGATAAAATTGATAATCCTGTGAACAACTGCGAAATTAATAATATAGAATATAAGGGGAATATTATTAATGATCCTACAGAAATTGCCAAAGCCTTCAATGAATTTTATATTAACAAAACAAACAAGCCAAACACGAACCGCCCTAACTACACACATTTACAAACTATTGAATCTTCTATATTATTATTACCTTGTTCTGAAAGTGAGGTAATGAAAGCAGTAAAATCATTACGAGACACCGGTGCTGTTGGATATGATTGTATTTCAACAAACATATTAAAAGAATGTAATGTCGAGATAGCTGAAATATTATGTCATTTAGTTAACCTCTCGTTTTATCAGGGCATATTTCCTGACAAACTTAAATTATCAATTGTTAAGCCTTTGTATAAAAGAGATAAAAAAGAGCATATTAATAATTACAGGCCAATAACGTTAATCCCTATCATTTCTAAAATCTTTGAGAAATTAATGCACTATCGCATAACTAGCTTCTTAAATAAACATAACATTCTATCAAAAGATCAAAATGGGTTTCAAAAGAACAAGTCAACTACACATGCTGCATATTCTGTAATTCAAAATATAACTGAGTTCCTGGATAAAAGAAAGAGAGTATCAGCGATATTTTTTGATATGACTAGTGCTTTTGATTTTGTCGATCATCGGATCTTGCTACAAAAGTGTGATTTATATGGTTTAAGAGGCAATGCACTCCAATGGCTGGCAAGTTACTTGAGTAATCGCACACAGTGCGTAGAAATAAATCGCATAGATAAAAAAATACATTCCGCAACATACAGATCTCCTTATATAAGCAACGGTTTTGGAGTTCCCCAAGGGAGTGTTCTAGGGCCTCTCCTATTTTTGATATATATAAATGATATCCCTAAAGTGACAGATTTTCAATGTACATTATTTGCAGATGACATTTCAATAGTTATTCCGGATAATAGCAAAGATCTGTTAAGTTACACAAATATACTCAATCAAACAGTAGAAAACATAGCAAACTGGCTCAACCACAATAATCTAACAGCCAACATATCAAAAACGAAAGTGATTCAGTTCAGAAATTATAATAGTAATCCTAAAACTTTAAATATAAGTTACTGCGGTCAAGAAATTGAAGAAATTCATGAGACAAAGTTCCTAGGTATTTTGCTTGATAAGAACTGTAACTGGAAACCGCATATAAAAGGTGTTTGCTCTCGTATAAATAAGTTTGTGTATGCGCTTCGAAAGATAAGGAAAGTGGCATCTGATAGGGCCGCTATATTAGCATATCATGGGTATGTGGGATCAATTCTTAGATATGGACTTCTACTTTGGGGAAACTCAGTAGACATAAATAAAGCATTTATTTCACAAAAAAAATGTATCCGGGCAATAAAAGGCATTGGTCCCATGGAGTCTTGCAGGCCTCTGTTTAAAGACCTCAAAATTCTTACGCTCACGTACCTCTATATATCTGAGATTGGATTATTTGTTAAGAAAAATAGTATTTTATTTAAAAAAGCAAATGCTACTAAAAAGTTCATTTCAAGAGATCCGACTAAGTTGGCAGTTCCCATGATATCAACGACACTGTTTAAAAGAAATTGTTCCTGGATGATAATCCAAATATATAACAAATTACCTAAAGCTATAAGGGAACTACCACTTACTAAGTTTAAAGGAGCACTAAAGAAATGGCTTATTGAAAAATCTTTTTATAGTATCTCAGAATTCATGAGTCACAAATAATAAATGTTTTGAAAGGTACCTAATTGTTTGTTTTACATTTTATTTGTTTTGGTTTTTTGCTTAGTGTGTATTAGTTTTTATTTGAGTGTAATGATGTAATGTATAATTTTAGAGTGTTATTTTTTATGTTATAATTTTAAAGAATTTTAAATATATTATTTCAAATAGAATATAATTAATACAATTTATAATTAGAAATTTAGTGTACTTAGGCCTAAACCTAAGAAAATATTTGCATGCCTATGTTATGGCGGAATGTGCTGAACCATTTATTAATATTACCACCAATATTGTAAACCATGTTTCACGCAAATAAAGATTCTTATTCTTATTCTTATTCTTAAAATGAATTTTGTGCACGATACACGCACACTCGTATAGTGTGAAGTATAAAGCAGATAGTAAAATAGAGCTGGTTATTAAGTAAAAAACTTTTTGCAAGGAGTTTTGTTGTTAGACAAGGATGAATTATGTTTGGTTAGAAATTATTTAAATAGGAGAAAATAATACACTCAGGAAGAAGTAAAATGCCGGAATTTCGTAAAAGAATTTATTTTGCCCAGCCATGGAAATATAATTACTATACTAGGAAGAGATCGGTAAAGAAGCCATCTGTAATCGCTAACCCGCAGCGAACTGGCGTTTTGATCAATGCTCTACCTTCCGCATATGGGAGCAGTCTTTTTAATTAGATGTTATTGGCCCACCGGTAAAGGCCTCGCTTAGAATAGGACAGTTATAGCCTTAAGAATATTATAAAAAATAACAATATTCTTTTAACTAATCCTGCTAGAGTATGGTATCTAAAAGTCTATATTTATTACAATTTCGAAACAATTATCAGTAGTTGTCATACATACTTTGCATTGTAGTACATAGTCGTACCTACATAGAATTTAAAAGCAATTTCGCTTTGAAATTACATTAAATACAATTACTTTGCCGACTGTACCTCCACAGTGTGGAGTGTGGGAAAGCACGGGTGTTCAGGACAAGCTCACCATTAGTCAAATCTTGAGAGTGAACAAAAACATTGATAGAGCTTCTAGAAACTGTGTACAGTAATGATAAATAATGAACTAAAACAATACGGTGATGAGTTGAGAGTTTTGTGCGTTAATTTAATGACAATTTAAAAACACTTTTAAATTATTTATAATTTCGCTCTTTTAGTATATTGGCTTTTACATTACAAAAAAGAAGAGTGTTTTTGTGGTCTTCCAAGTGGTTGAGGTCACTACGACGAACCCACTGTACTTGTCTTGTCACGGGTTCGATCTCCGCGTAGGACAAACATTTGTGTGATCCACAAATGCTTGTTCTGAGTCTGGGTGTCTTTGTACACGTCTTTGTGCACAAGGATAATTCCTTACTGCAAGAGTCATTTTTTCTTTTTATAATTAAGTGTGTTTTTGTTTCAACTTTTGTTTCAACAATGCTGTCTGCAACAATCTTAACGTAAGAGTTTACCATCATCCGTATTTATTTTAAAAGTAAATACGCACACTTTTGTAAATATCACGCTAAGCTGACCTCCCACAGACAAACAAGAATGTCAATCAAACTCACCAGACCTCCGTCCTAAGTTACCACAAACATATCAGCTGCCATTTCCTCCTAAAAATAATAATATCATCCAATACCAAAAATATCTTGTTTCCGGTTAATTTCCCCGCAAATGTTGCCTGTAGGGGTCACAATGACATTATTTTAGGACTAAGTGGGTACACGCACGTACGAATTCGCAACAAGTGGCTGTATAGGGGCCACACGATATTGTGTTATTGACCGCCGATCCGAGGTAATGTGCGGAATTCGTTATGCGTTTGGGGTAATTTGGGGACCTTGAGATGCTTACGATGTTTTTGGAAGAAGAGGATAGCAGAGGAGGTAGTGTTGTAATGAATTAGGTTTCTCAATACCAATCGTATCATATTTGAAAGTTAGTGTTGGTGAAGAGATCTTTGTTACATTGTGTAACCTTAACAGTTGCGTTGGTCTGTCCTAAAATCATTCATTTATCATTATAACACTTTTACAGTAACAAGTAATGGGATATTATTCGAATGAAATTAAATCTGGCCTATTAATGTGAAAAAAATATTTTTCTATGACAGTCTCGCCTCATACCCTATATAGAGGTAGTTCGGTAAAACAAATCTTTCTCTAAATATAAGCAGGTAAACTGAATAAATTACAGAAACAATTCCCATCGGTAGACTAATTGAACCAAAAGTTTATTAGCATCTAGATTTAATTAGTCTGGTTTCATTTCCTGCTGAGCTTTATAAATTTGGCCTACTATTTTATCAAAGAATGAACCGAATAATAATACCTACAAATAAATATTCTAATATTTTTCCTTTAGCAGGTGGGTGTAGGATGTGTATGAAAGATGACAACGCATTACCATACACAGACACAAAAACGCGGATGACGTAGCACGGCGTTTCAGGTTTAGTCAGTAAAAGTCTGACACTACCCATTTCCTCCCCCGACTGAGTGAGTGTCCATGAAGATTCCCCCGCCTAAACAAAAAAAAAGGTGTGTGTAGGATTAGAAATTTGACTCAAGTCTAGATATGAAGCAAAAAAAGAAAGGAAGCTATTGACCCGTATAGCCAGAAGACACAGGTTTGAATCGTATCCGAGGTTTAACTTTTTCATCCTGTTATTGGTATTTATTCGCAAATACGATATATAGATCAAAAGAATATCAAACGCTACATCTGACGATATATTTATTAACCCTTTGTTACACTATAACGAGCCTAAAACTTTACGTAAGTAGGACAGTACTATAGCTTATATTATTATTGTTTCTCGGCCATAATTTAGCCAAAAATACAATAACTTTGGCATCAACAAGTGTTGGCCAAAAGTTTTGTGTTTCATAAATAATTCGTCTTTGCCTTTTCTCAGAGTTTCCGTGGAAAGTTTTGCGATGGTAAAAATAATAGAAGTTTGAGTTATGGGTTCTCTCGCGTCGCTAAAGTTATTGTGTTCGTTTAGAACATATTTTGAATGGAAGTTTTTATTCGACCTAGAAAAGTTTGCATATGGAATCTCGTTTTATGTTCAGTTATAACTGAGACCTTTATGTGTGAATTGATTGTTTCTGTTGATGACTGATTGTCATCTGGGCAAGCTTTTTGCCATAACGTTTTCACAGAGGACACTGTTAATTATGACAATGACCCTCACAAGAGTCAAAAGTCGAAAAGCAAGTTAGTACCCAGAACGGAACAATGTTATGAAGGCACAGCTGCCTATCCGTCTGCTCCAGGCTGTATCTCTTAAACTATGACACCTAGACAGTTCAAAATTAAGATTGAGTCAAAGCAATGGTTGTGTCTCTTTGTATCTACATAGATTTCAGAAAACATTTTGTAATAAATTACCAACCTTCTCAAAAAAACAATTAAACCTAATAAATCACCAAACAAATATCTAACCCATTACTTCCCTTACCTATTAAGTCCCTAAAAATAACAAATTCATATCATGACTAACTCTATAATTACTAAACAAAGTCTCAAAAAAACTATACAAAGTACATCGCACAGCAATAAGTCTATCACGCACGTGCACTTCAGGCCAAGTAAAGGACACAACGTACACACCAGGCGCACGAAAGGTAAACACTCCGCGGTTCGTTTACTTTGCCACTAAGTGTACGCGAGATTGTTTGGGTTATACACACCTTGGTAATGACGGTGGTAGCCGGTAGGTCAGATTAAAAAGAGTTTTGTTAGGATTAATGGGCATGATAGAGATTTTTTTTTTGCTATTTTCGTATTAAAACTATTGATAGATAGCTCTTTAAACACTTCAAATTAGCTTTAGTAACTTATGTGATATGGAAACATTATAATATTTATTTAATACACAGAAAGCGCTGCAATACCGATAATCATATTAAAATCTTTATGAGATATGGCCTCTGTCCAACAGCGGGACATTCAGGCTGATATGATAATAATTAATTAGATGTGACTCATTATTATACAATGAAAAAATCCAAACTCATCATTCCCATTCGAATCTGAACGTGAACCTAAAGAAGCAGTATAGAAATTTAATTCCGTTAAAAAAAATATTTCTATCTTTTCCCAAATATTAATTCTGTAAAATAAAAAACCCCTAGTAATATTAAAATTACAGTAAACAATTGTAAACAACAAACAAAAATAACACCCATTTGTACCTCAACAGTTTATCCAAAATATAAACATAGGTTATTACGAAGACAGCTCGAAACCCGTTACAAGAATGACATTTAATTTTCAGGGTACCGCGTAAATAGTAATTGCATCGGTAGGGTTGACAAACGGTTCCGTACGTCGCGACGGACACCAGATGCTTCCCACGGTGGACTTTTGTTTAGGTGCTTTAGGTGCAGACACTAGACTTGAACGTACAAGAACATTTACCGTAATTGGTAGCTTTGACATTTTCTATTAGCTTGTCCTGGAATTAATGATGTTGGTAAAGTAAGCAAAATTTATTAAATTATAGATGTCATAATGATAGTGCTTTTTATGTATCGCGATAAAGTGGACACAATGAATAATTGAACAGGAAATATTATTTGCTTTGCGAAGGACAATTGGTGTCACAATTACATTTCATAAGAGTGATCCGTACTCAAAGGGAAAAACCGGAACTCCACTTCCCGTCCGTAATTCTGTCATCAGACGTGTTTCGCAAAGCGTTACATATATTTTATAAAAAGATACAATTTTCTAAGATTTCAAAATCGCAAGAACGAAAAAGATGTTACGGTCATAACTTTAATAGGTCAAAATTATTTATTTAGGTCAAAATATTTTGGTTTTCTTTGTACAGAAGTCCTGAGTGTCCCAAGTCCGAATAACAATTGACCGGATTATGAAATTATCGCAATAGCGACAGAAAAATAAAAAAATAAAAGACCAATCAATTGTATTTTCTTGCAGTTATCTGCTCTTGCCTTTACAAGATACGTTATTCCATTCCAAATTGTCCGACTACCTACAAGGGTAGCCGTAGGTATAGTTGAAAAAAATAGGGAGATCGGGAATTGCTCCGATAAATAAAATATACAGCTTCGTATAATGTATTGCGAATACCAATGTGCAGTTGCATTTGTATCCCCTTAGGACATCACCGTAAAACATAGTATGTGATCGTATTTTGTAGTTCTATATTGTTTATTTTTATAGTAGAAAATGGTAGTAATGGTATTGAAGCTCCGTGTGAAAGCTGAAGAGTTCTGGATTTTGCCACGTCATTCCCACATTTTTTATACTTGTTCCGGTTAGATTTTTGTAATATTTTGAGGCACTTCCCAATACGCTAGAAGGCTGAAATTTGAAAATAAATAATCCAGCTCAATTGAAAATGGGGCGTGGCTTAAATTTAACGTACAAAATTTGACTACATACAACGACATGGACAAGTAGAATGAAATAAAAACTAGTTTATTAACAAATATAACTTAAAAAAGGAATGTTCATCAAAGAGGAGTGTCACTCGGACACTCCAACAATTGCAAACAGAAAAAAAAAACTTACAAAACGCCACTGTATCAACTGCAATAAATTCCAGGCAAAAAAAAAACAAATAGCTATAACTCCGTGTCCAATCAAACGAGCCCCAGTGGGCTTGGAAACGCAAATTGCGGCCAAAAATGATAACTGTTGAATTATCGTCCTCATTGTACTGAACGAAGTCACTTCGTTGCCTCTACTTTATGAGGACCGAAGGGAGATATTATCAAATGTTTTATTGAGTGCGAAAAAGTTCGGACTTGAAACGAATACGGTTTATTTATTATCGTTTTATGTTGATATAAAAGTTACGAAGATTGATGATAGCGTTTTCTTTGAGTTTGAGTGTTGAAATAGTGTTGCGTTGCTTAGAAAAATAATGTGATGAAGCGCTTTAGGTGATAAAGGGCTTAAGATGTTACCTTGGGGTATACCAAAAAAGTTAAAGTCACGTAAGTTTTATTTACAATTAAGGGCGATTACAAGTGCTAACCCACTAAATAATAATTTAGCTATATTTATATGCCATAAATGATTTATAATTTCAAACCAGGGTGTCGGGTGTCCCTATTATCTTAAGACCATCCTTCTCGTATATTATTATGTTTTGGTATAGATTAAGTCAACTCCTATGATTATAACTATTAAGATATTTTTACTGGTTTTACATCTGAGTCATTTGTATTCGTACATGTATTAAGTAATGTGAACTATGTTTTTAATAAATATATATATATATATATATATTTATAATTCACGTGGCCTGTAATTTAACAAGGTGTGACATTTTCTGGTTGACACAAAATTGCGATCGTTATGTCTTGAATTTGGTATTCTGTCAATGGATGAGTAACACAAAGATAACAGACCACTTTATAAGATTGGTTTATATGGGCTGAGACCAAAATAGTTTGAAGTTAAATGAGAAATTTCTGCCCATTGGCGTTAATGAGATACAAAAAATCTAAACGACTACCAAAGAGAGCATTAAGTATAAAAGCTTACAAAATATTTATTACAGCGAAAGCTGTCATAAATTATGACACGTGTCATAAATATGAAACCGAAGATACATTTTGAGAACGTAATTTGTAAATACACTTCTTCGATCATCGCTGTTTATTTATAACTTGGTAATTAACGAAACGTAGTCAATTTTAACTTGAATGATAAATAACCTTTGAACGAGTTTACTAATTCGGTTTGTCAGTTATTTGACACTCTTCAATTATTTTCTTCTAAAATCTTCATTAGAATATTATAGTTACGATACGGGTAGAACATCATTAGATATTAGTTTTTAAAACTTTTTCAACATATTTTGCAGTCAATTTTCACGCTGTATGTATGGAAAGAGACAATGTTCTTGATAAAATAACCCCTGATTATTATACAATAGATGACTTCATTAAATTGCTGAAGAATGCCGGGTTCTATGTACAATTAGTAATATTTAGAAGTACTAAACTGTACTTATATTATTACTCTTATAATATGGATCTGGACCAAATGTAATATAAACCATAAATACGAATACCACTTGCAAATTACAAGTGACATGAAATAAATCACGTCAGTACATATAAAATATTTAGTGTGCGAACGTTGAGCAGATGAAACGCTTCCTAACTCGGTGTCAATTTGTACGTACTACGCACTCCCTAAATCATTCACCATGATCTATAGCCGGCCACTCGAAACACTCATTTGAAAAATGACAAGAGGAAATCTGTCCAATTAAATTGTAACACGATTCAAAGTAAATGGGTGTGCATTAGTAACTTCGTCGTGTGTTTGGTTAACACCGGCGAAAAAGGGTTTGCCATATGCGGTGTTCAGCCTTGTTTATTTTTGGACGGTCTTTTGATTGAACGGGTTTTTGGTATGGGGTAGTGTCGGACTAAAAGTTGTTGTTCAATAGTTTATCAAATGGAGTTTTGTATCCCTGTACAAACGAGTTGTATTTTTATCTAAGTACTCCGAGGTTAGTTTTGATTCATATATTTCGATAAATATATTTTTGAATTTGTTTAAAAAAAAAAATCTCTGATAGTTTTTTCTTCCCTCGATTGGAGACGACATGCGCACGAAAGAAATTATTCTTCGTATATCGCGAGATTCTCACAAATAGTAAAGGCTCCCAAACTGAGAACAGTTCCGTGGATGGTACAAATAATTATTGTCCTACGCGGGGATTGAACCAGCAAAATTTCGCATACAGTGGATTTTGCGTGGGGACTTTTATAACTCGGCTATCTAACAGCGGATAAAGCTATCTGAGTATTATAGTCTAGTACTATAGTCTAGTAATGTCTAGTACTACTAAAATTCAAGTTAAGTTCTTTTAATTAATTTTAATTTTCCATGCCTGATTTACTCGCGTAAAGTGGTGGGCGTTAGCAAGGTTGGTAATAAGGTCAAAGATATCAATACCCAGTTCCCCATAAATTTGGGCCACCGTAATGTTTCACCATCACGCATTACTCCAACAAGTGGTTTATTTCCTCATTATATGGTGAAAACATCCTCGCTGATAAATTTATATGGGCCTTTTGGTGCTATTGTATTAAAGGGTTTGAATTGAAGGGAAATTTTGAGGTTTTCGAAGCGGTGGCATGAGTGTGCGGTGGTGAAAAGATTTCTATGGTCTGTACTTTGCGATTGCTTCGGCATTATTAGTTCCTTATAGGTTTTCCTATTTTTTTTCTATCAAAACATTTTCCGCAAAAGTCTGGAAAGTATGGAGAAAAACAATCAAATCGGTTATGTCATCTGCAGATTAAGGCCAGACTAAAGTAATTATAGCTTTTATCTTAGAAAACTACCAATTTTCAGTATCTGAACAAACTTTTCAGATATAAACATATCTTCATTTTAGTAGGAAGCTACTGCAACTTTCACCGTAAACCTCGAAGGACAAACGTAAAAACCACAGAGAAATAAGCAGTAAAACAAGGTCTCAAAATCAAAGCTACAGACATCGCCACATACCTTGATGAGACCAAGTCGAACCGCACAGACTAATTAAATCGCAATCACATTTCGATCGCATTCCTGTCTGAGCACATTTGTACGAAAAAAAACCTATCCAATTATCTTCCCCGAATTATGCAGACATACGTCGATAAGTCACACGACAAGTTTAGAAAGAAGGTGCGTTTAACCAGGAGACGAAGGTCGAGTGCGAGACGAAGGCAATTGTTTAATTTGCCATCATCATCCTAGTCTTTAACCAGCTATGTTGGGGTCGGCTTCCAGTCTAACCAGATGCAGTTAAGTACCAGTATTTAACAAGGAGTGATTGCCTCGTATCATATTTACATGGGCAACATGATACCCTTTAGTGAGACTGGTTTTCAGACTTTCTAGATTTTTGACTATCAGTAGCGACTGTCAAAGATGTATGAATTACAGCCGGGACCCACAATTAAACGTGCCAAATAGATGGTTTTACACAAGCTTCTCGTTTTTATTTGTATCGATTTAAATGTATCTTTTATTTGCTTTAAAACGCTTTCTCTCTCGAATCTAAAATTAAAACAAATTTCCTTGACTACTTTTTTACAGTAATGGTCAAATTCACTCACCGCAGCGAACTAACCTTCTGCCCTTACTTCTGCACTCAATGACGTAAGTAGTTGGCACCCTAAACTGGCGTCTCGCGATAAGGTCCCTACCAAATTGATGTTTGAACTGTCATTAATTCCCCTCACCGACAGATGTCACTGCAGTCTATTATTTTTTGACACCTAACTGTCGTTTGTCGTTATTTTATTTAGTTGATCGAATGTAGTTAGATTGTTATTAGGTTATTGAACTTGTAATTGTTGAGATGAATCATTTTTGGGATGATTAGGGATCGTTTGATAGAGTCTAATAGATGGCCTCAAAGGAGGTCTATTATGATTGACACTGTAATTATTTTTGATCTAGTAAGTGTTATTTTGCTATATGAAACGTCACATGCGTTTGGGACTTTTGATTGTGTTTAAAAATTGTTTCATTTTTAACATGCCAAAAAAATGGCTTGTTTCTATCAATCAGAATCTCAGTTATTTTAATATGACAATCATAATTTTGGCCCTCAATTATAAAGAAAAACGTCTTATAAAATCATATTTGTATTTCGTATATACCTATTTTCAAAAATATTTTTCGGTCTACAAAAAAATACGGTCGACTGAAAGGAATCCAATTGTAATAATACTAACGATAAGATATACTATCGAATGCGTACTTTTCCCTGTACCAAAATTACTCCGGGACATCAAAAATATTACATGTAATAAACCATAACCTTCATAATACTTATTTTCATTCCGTTTATCTCGTGACAGCTTGGTTTACGACTCAATCGGATATATTCGGGTCCATTCGGCAATGTTCGTTGCGTATGCATTGCACGGTGGCAAGTTTCTTTTATCTGTAATAAGATTCCAATTCGGATAGTCTGATGTCGCGAGCTCCCTAAAGTAATAAACTAGTGGTTGAGAAGGTTTGTTTGTTTCCGTTGTTACACGACACGTCGATTCTCATTTCTCGTATCGGGTGTTGCAGTAAAATGATAAAGTAAGGTTATAATTATTTATTATTATAACTAATATTAATAATAATTAATATTAAGCCCTTATTATTTATACACATTACAATTTGCAATAGTTTTGTAGCTACCTTGGGTCGTCCATGTTTGTTCATTAATAGAGGGATGGCCCCTGGTAGATACCCCATCACATTTTAGATTAAAGTTCTCAACAAGGCCTCTAGATGTTGGACCTGTGTCCCCGTGCAAGCCTTTAAAAAGGACCGGGTCTCTTCACATGAAGTGATCCCGTGACTTAAAAGAGATACAAATTAATATTATATATTATTTTATTAACTAGGTTTTATATGCTGTGTTTTTATAGTCCAGTATAATACACGTTTTTCCATGTCTAGAAGAAAATTCTCATATTTTTTTAATAGAAGTATTATAATTTATAACTCATTAAGCTTGTTTTGAAAATATATTATTGAGAGCACAATTATGAATATGACATTTTCATCAGAAAATTTTAGGTCTTTGAAAATGCCTTTGAAAATACATACGTTTTCCAAGAAATACCATCAATCCACTTCCACCTCGAATTCTTAACTTATCATCTTAACACGATACGTCAAACCCAGAGTGGCGCTGGACAACGAGCACGCGTCCAATTGCGTACGAAATACGTCGAATTTGTAGAACAAATATAAATGGTTGGGGTAGATCGAGGGTAGATAATTACATTTTTTGATCTTCGGGTACTGGGGATGACGTCTGAAGCATTGCCTTTGTAATACGTGTTTTGATAGTGTCACAGATATGAAACGTGTGTAAATAGAAACAAACATAGTGACACACACTTACACACCGACATACACACACACGTACTGTGTGATATATACGGTATGTGGTACGTGTAGTTTTAATTTGCTTGTAGTTTAAATTTTTGGGTTCCGCAACCTAAGGATAAAGAAACCCGCTAATGAGGCTATAAAGTGAAATGAGATAGCATGACATTTGAAATTTCACAGATAATGTATTTCTGGTGCAACTATTGGAACAAATAAATAAATAAAATACTGATTTTTAAATATAGTTACGGTCAAAATGTGGGTTCAAATGATGGGTTCAAGTTGACTCACACTTTACCGGTTATTTCCTATATATTTGTCAGCAGTTTTAATGAAATTCGAAACAGCTTGAAAATGACCAGATCCCATGACAAAAAGAAAAATGTTTACCACCGAAAGATTTTTTTTTGTGGCATATTTTTTACGTTATTACATACAGCCCCTAGTTTTTCTAGTCGGGTAAATATTGGTGACGTCATCGCCCCTTTGTTTGTGATACGGAAGTAACGCGTGGAAAAATATTAATAAATTGGCGACTAATGAAGTATACGGTTACGTTTCATTACGCTTTTGTTTTTGCTGGAAATATGTATTTTTGTAATTCTGTGAGTTACTTTTGTTTTCACGGTTATTATTTACTAGCTGTTGCCCGCGACTTCGTCCGCTGCGTTAGAAGATATAAGTTAGGAATTTTTGAACGGAAGACCTCGAAGATGCATATATTTCCCCGTTTTTGCCATATTTTCCATTGTAACTTCGCTCCTATTACTTGCAGCGTGATGTTATATAGCCTAAAACCTTTCCCAATGAATGGTCTATTGAACCCAAAAAGTTTTTTTTTGGGTTGTTTGGTTACAATTTGAACCAGTAGTTCCTGAGATTAGCGCGTTCAAACAAACAAGCAAACTCTTCAGCTTTATATATTAGAATAGAATAGAATATTCTTTATTGTACACCATGGAATTGCAGCAGTGATTCATAGTAGGTATAGATGGTACTTGGTATAATCAATGATTCTTAATTGTTAATAGAAAATAACATTGAAACTTATCGATCAATTGTCAACAATACCAGCGTACAGATATCTCATTGCTTCTTTCTTATAAAAAAGTTTTGATCACCACGCTGACTCAACGCGCGCTGACAATTTCAAGTTGTATTTAAATCTAGGTTTCCTTGCATCCTTAATTACGTAATTACTTTGTTTCTTTTTTCCTAACTACGCCTTTTACTTAATTACATTCCTAACTAAGTTGAGAGGGCTTTTACTTAAAACACAATACCTACTCTACAATTTATATTGGCACATGTAACGGTAGGTATGCAGATAAAACCGCAGGTTTTCACACTTAAGTGGAATCTATGAATACCAAGAGTTTTTTTTTAAATAAGTACCTTTGCTTTGAATGTCTGCTCAATAACGAAATGAATATCAATTGAAGAATACTTTATTATTAGAAATATTTTTAGGACAAGTTTTCTAATCAACCTTATTGTTTCAATCCATTTTATATGTATAGAACTTTGTTGTTCTAATTTGGATAATTGACGACAAATTTTCGGGTCAGAAAAAGTATCTACGAGAAAGTCGGTTGAATAAAAATTGTTGACTTATTTTGTTTCAACCATATCACTTCATATAAAAATGATTAATTGACGAACTCGTGGCTAAGGTACAACGGCACAGGTTAACCATCTATGTCACGAGTTCTTCCGTATTTTGGAATATATTAAATTGTGGGACCAATTCCTTATTGCTTATTGCTATCTATATTATCTTAAGCAGTCACAGGTAAATCAAAGCTAGGTCTGACAGCCAGTTTTTGACCCCAGACCAATATACCTAATAGGGAAAAGGCTAGAATGAATTTAAAACATATTTATTATCTACCTAAATATTTATAGTAACGGTAAGTTAATCTCATAAACTTATTTTTCCTGTAAAGTATTTGCTATTACTTCATCAACACTATGGCTGGTACTATGAATCAATGAATAAATATACTTTATACACTATATATTTTTTAAATAAATAATATGTCGTTAATTTTTCTACTTTTATTCATAAAACACTCTTCAAACTATCTTATATGAGTGAAGATGTATTGACTAGTTTCCGCCTTACACTATTAGCGCTCTTTTCTTCAATTAAATGTAAATAATAGGCTTTGCGTAACTTTTTGAACGGGTTTGAATGGCTGATTAAGACAATGAGATGTACAATATATCATATACCTATATACAGTAGTCCTTAGGTAATTGGTGAGGAGTAATGACAATCTGACAGTGCATTGTTTTTCTAAAAGGAAAGTACTGAGAAACATGCTTAATAAGGAAGGACAACATCCCTCTTTCTTCGTGTGCATAGAAACGTAGATACAAGATCATTATTTCATTAAAATAAAAGTTACAGAACCAACAATAAATCTCATACTTAAATGAAAATGAGCATTCGCTTTATTTAGCAACTTTAATTTTATGGCAGAATAATTATAGGAAGTGCCACTATGATTCTAAGGCTACCCAAATACAAATTGAATTAGTTATCCAATAGACTCATTTACAAGTACGAAACCTGAAAACGGTATTTTTCTTTTTGTCTGATGGTTTAAAATACTATTCTACAACTTTCGTTCATTTTGCATATCAAAGGTTCCTCTAAAAGCCCTCAACTCAAAATTCCCTCGCCATAAATCAATAGTTTCAAATTCAATAACAGATATTGGAGCAGTTCGTAATCAAATCGAGTCTTACCTAACAACTTCATTACTTCAGCTTGGCTGATGAGTACGTTGAGATGGCCCGTTGCCAATGGCAACGCGAGCCAGGCCGCCCAAGCGATAACAAGTATTTTAGCTGCCATTTGTGTTACACTTCACTTTACAGTCATTTTATTTTCACTTTTGAGTACATTTTAACACATATTTGTATTTTAAATTGTTTTATGTTGTTTCTATTTTAGCGTCCATTTTTTAGAGTATCGTTCATAGATTCAATGTTTTTTTCACATGCTTTGAATTATAAATCCTCGATTGGTTCTAAAATAACTTATCTATTTGTAAAAGTAAATAATAAATCAAATTCACAAATAAAAACCAAAACCAACTTGTATTTATAATGCGAGCGCAATGTTCCAAGAAAATACCGGCCGGAAATTTTCGAATTCGGAAGCCGGTCGTTCGGAAACGTTCACAAGCGGACGGGAGTCTGACGCCCGCGGTGCCGCGCCGCGCCGCACTGCCGTCCGACCAAACTCGGCGAACCAACAAGTTACTCACTGACATGCGCACAGCACAACCCTATCTAACTCCCAACACACATTTATATACATCGACGACTTACTACCACTATTATTTTCAAGCTACAGCAAAATACGAACAAAAACAGTAATGTACATTGCAAATCTATCTTTCAAATAGTCAAAATGTGTTTAAATTTTAAAGGCTTTTATTGAGAGGGACTCGTGTTTAAAAGGGAATTAATTGAGTTTGTCTCAAGGGAGAGGCGTTTCCGTTTTACATTAGGACCGTACTGTGAGTACTAATGAAATTACATCCTCTTTCATAAACAGAGTGCTTCGCAAGAGTTCGATGAAACAAGATAAAATACGGTGAAAGAACTACAGTATGATTTTGTATAGGGATAATAGAGTTAAATTACGGAGAGGAACAGGCTTTAAACCTGCTCTTAGCGATTAACAAAGTTACGTATAAAAATTAGCTCAACTTCCGTGCAATATGGAAATGAGGGAACAAGCATGTGGAATATTTTTCTGTCGTTTCGAGCAGGAATTTATTTAATAGTTGAGTTAGTTGAGCATATTACCGTCACAGTTTAAAGATTATTATGGAACGTAACCGATTATTTTTTAATACATTTTAAATTTGATTTTTGTGCATGTTTCGAATAAATAGGTACTTAACACGTCTTACACGAAAATAGTTCCAGAAAATGGAACTAAACTAATGACATGCTTTCAGACATAATTTTTAAATGAAGTTTTAAGTCTATAGTTCATGAATACAACCAGTCTTAGATTGGCTTTTCAATTATAACCAATTAGAGGTTTCATGATAGTTAAGTTATAATTATTTGATAATTGTTATTAAACTCAAGCTATACGGAGGTTGGAGAGGTAATTTTAATTGCTAACAATAATAAGGGCTTATTTTACAAATAATTAATGTTAAATGAAAAGTTTGTGTCATGAAACTGAGTCTTGGATTATTTTCTATATATACCTATACATGATTATTATACATTATTTATTTATTGAAATGAAATAGCTCCAATAGAAATACATCATCTGTGAAAATATCAATGTATAGTTATCACAGTTAGAGATACAGTCAGGTGACCGATTGACGGACAGCAAAACTCATCATTTTAGCGTTTGGGTACGGACTATTAAAAATTAGGCCAGCAACACATGAGGACTTAGTTGACCCTACCTATGTTTTTCAACTCTACAACAGTACAACTATGGTACAACACTACTAATACATCAACACACGGCAAGTTCTCCAGATTAGCAGTTTGTGGCGAATGTATAAGTAATATTGCACGCTCTGCGCTGGCACTGATGAATCGTCTCACTTAATAACAACTTTCTGTACTGATTAAGTAGGAGCGATTACCTATGTTTTATGCGCGCCTGGTACCTGAGCTGAACATCCAAATAATTCTCGAACAAAAAAGTCTTCAAATATTTTAACGTGCTTACCTCCTCTGTCAGTTTTTATGGTATTTATTTACTTTTTTTTACTTTCTCTATTGACAAAATTGTAGGAGTTAGGTTGAAAATGTTAGGGGCGCCTAGTACCTGAAATAAAATTGTAAATAATTTGCGCAAAACAACTCTCGACGATACTATTTACCGTCTTTGTGAGAGTTTTCAGTATTTTTATATATTTTTTACTTCTTCTAGTCCCAATTGTATTAGCAGGCTACCTATGTATTATGAGCGCCTAGTACCTATCTTAGTCGAGAAATATAATTTCTGCGTATGCCACTTTGTAAGGAACGCTTTTCTACAACTTATTACTTACTCCTTCTTCTAGCATTGATACTCGTAGTTCTAGTTGATGATAAAATGTTGCGATGCGATTCCAAAACTCCCGAATGCTCTTAAAAGCCTATTTTTGTTTCCACAATTCAAAAACAAGTATATTAATAATTAATAAAAAAAAACAACAATTAATTTTGGAAAAAAATAAAAACCGACTTCAAGACTACACTAAAAATATATGCACAATTGAACTAAAAAGTATAAAATAATATTTTAATTACAAGCCAAAGAACACTAAAGGAAAATCAACGAAATTATTGGTACTTATGCATACTATTTACATTTTGAAATCAGTTATTTTTGGAGTCGGTGCCGAATACGGGACGCGTGAGGGCAGAAGACGCTGATGGTTGTGTTTTATGTTTGTATGTATTAGTTTATGCTTCTTTTTGTGTTATTAATAGATACATTATTTTATTGTCTTCTTTTCAATTATCGGTTGTTTTTCAATTATTTATGTAATTTCTTTTTGTGTCATTAATATATTGGTTTTGTTTTGGCTGGCACCGACTCTTCCTTTTTTTGAAGTCGGTTAAAAAATAAGAATTAAGGTTACCTGAAAAATAAACTTCCGAAACAAACATACAACTTACATTATTACAATTCTATGACATTAGTTCTTCATATCTCCAACACGTAATAATGTAACCAGACGTCGACGATCGCAGCGCACTCGCGCGGAAAATTCTGGAAACTCGCACGACTGTACGAGCAGTATGCACGGCGCAAAGTTTACGCTTAGTTTTTATTTTATTTTCCATATTTTTAAAAGGGAATCTTTTTTCAAGTGCAACGAGTTTACGCTCGGCGTCCGCGCGACAATTTATTTGAATTTGAATGTTGCAATTCTGAAATCTGATTTCATGAATAATGTTTCAAAAAATAGAATGACTAACTAACTAATACGGGCTGTATTTCTAGCATAAATAGATCTTTGATAAATACTTCATGGTTCTTTTCTCATTTAGTGCGATACTCAGTTTAAATGGAATAATACTTATTTTACTCATTTTTTTGTTAAATGTACTTACAATTATATCAGGGTGTAAACTTGGTGGACAAACCATTCATCAAGGTAACAAAAAAGTATTGTTTGTGTTAATATAATTTTAATATTATTATCATCCCAAAGTCGTAGGGTATCATAAAAACAAACATTCCTACACAAGTCGTTAATATTTTAGTAAGGATAATAATATTTAATAAACTTTATTATTTCAGTTCCATTTTAGTGTCCCATAAAACTTGTAATTAAAGCGTTAGATAGAACGGTTGCCTACTGCCACGTCCTAAAGTAATATTATTGCGAATGTGGGAACGAGATGCCGCTCTACACTTTGTATAGCGCTGTCACGCTTCCACAACACTATTATAACATAGGTCCAACATAGGCTACCTAAATACTTTCGCCAGAAACATTGAGAACAACCTAAGGTTTGACAATCAATCTTATTACACGTGCAGACACGAAAACCTACACAATAAAAAGCGATAATCCTCCATGTAATTCTAAACTCCAACTAATGCTTTAACTTAGGAAGTTTTTAGCGAAAATAGCCCCAATAGATACAAACAGCCCTTGCCTCCCCCGTCCCCCCATATCCATCATCATCATCATCATCCACAGCCTTTATCCTCCCACTGCTGGGCATAGGCTTCCTTTCTCGTGCCAATTTCTACGGTCCTGTGCTAGCCACATATCCATATTTCCCAGTTATTGTGTGAAACAGTGTTAATATCGCTAGCCAGCAATTCGTGCTGAGCTGCACAACGCACACCAATATTGCTTCCGACTTGTTTTTTTTTATTTTATTTTACCTAATGGCTAGCTGGCAAATGTTTAGATAGTTTTGTTTTTAATATGTTTAGTTTTTTTTTGTGTTTTCAGCTAGTGCATTATAATATCTTTTATTTTTTATAATAGTAAGTTTTGCGGATGGACGGCGTCGTCCTGGGCGACCTAGGAAGCGGTGACGAGACGACCTTACCGCGCAGGCTGGTTCCATGCGGCCCAGAATAGAGATTCGTGGAAGGATTTGGCGGAGGCCTTTGCCCAGCAGAAGCTGCTCTTTTTTTAAAGAAAAAAAAAGGTTTACAATAGTAAAATTGTTTCAGTGATAGAAGACAAGAGTTAAAAGTAGTTGTAAGTAAGTTCTGAGGTCAATAATCCAATATCTAATTAACATGTTCCTAATTTACTCAGAAATCACATTAAGACTTTGAAGCACTGATATTTTTAGAAAAGATAAAGACAAATAAATTTCCAAAAGAAAAGGAGTAATGTCACCTTTGTTTGTAAACACATTTCAAGGGACGTGACCTTTGAAAAGGTCACATGTTTACGTAGGCACTGATAAACGGATTAAGTATGTATGATAAAAACATACCATAAATCTTAACAGTTGCTAAGAAGGGAAAAAAGGTTTGCCATCGTAACTCATTCAAATTGGATTTGTAAACAAGCTTGGAGTCAGCAGAATTTTGCTACAGCGGCGTAGCTGACGTAGCAACTCTTGAAGCTACGACGCCTTGTAGCAAATGCTATTCGCGACCTGTAGATTTACGGTAGGAGTAAATGCGATAAGATTATTTTAAAAGAAAACCACTTTAAATCAATATTTGACGGACGTTTATCGTTCACCCATAAAAGGTAACATTGTAATGCGACAATTTTTTAAATCGTCTAGGTATTTTGACTGTTGCTTGTGTAGGTATTGATTTTAGTGTAATTCAAATTAAAATTAGGTTGATTTATCAATAACACATCAAGGCTTCAGCCGTAATTATCATTATACCTGCCATTTGGTCTACGATTAGAAAATCATTTAGACAGTTTTAGAAACATTTAAAACTACTAATTTATGGTTTTCTAAGCTTTGGTACCTTCCAACAAATCAAAAACAGTAATGTTACTATTTTTTCATTTGTGTCCTTTGCCTCCTACCTTCGTCTCCGACTCGTAATTGACCATTTTCTTCACTATTGTCTTACAAAACCCGTAAAATAAGAAAAGAAAAACTCATACTCAAATCTATACTAATATATAAAACTGAAGAGTTTGTTTGTTTGAACGCGCTTATCTCAGGAACTACTGGTTCAAATTGAAAAAATATTTTTGGGTTTAATAGACCATTCACTGAGGAAGGTTTATATAACATCACACTGCAACTAATAGGAGCGAAGAGACAATGGAAAATGTGGCAAAGAACACAAAAATCTTAACTTATATCTTCTAACGACGCGGACGAAGTCACGGGCAACAGCTAGTCGATAAATATAAGACGTTACATCCAAGTATAACGAATACGAGTTCGTTTACTCACAGGATGGAGGGCACGGTTTATTTGTCGAGTGATCTCTACAAACATTTAGCGATCTCTCACAATATTGGGCCAATGTTTGTCTACTCGTTTTATGATAATCTTGTTCTAACATACGATATGTTATTTTGGATATTGGTATAAAATATGTCTTCCTTTGAATGTGTTTTATTATTTTCGAGTGTTATTGGATGATGTTGTTTCGTTGTGTGTATTTTGAGTTAATTCAATGCTGTATTTTAATAATATAAGCTTCAATCGTCGGACGTTTTTAGCATTATGTTCTTAAAGGATAAAAACGAACCTATGACTGTTTCTTCGGTATCCTTCCATCTGTCTGTTTCTCCGTAGCCAGGCTATATGTCTTGAACCGTGGTATTATGCTGCCGCTATAACAACGAATATAAAAAGCAACGGTTGTTTTGAAGTTGTTAGTGGGTAAGAAATAACTTTGAGGGTTCGTACAAAATGAATATTTAAGTACGGCAGCCTCTGTGTCGCGAGTCTTACTGAATATTGACCGTTTTTTAATCAATAGGCCAATAATGGTTTTGTACATCAAGTCTTTAGCTCTAAAACGCACATTAATTGTGCGTAAAAAAACCTCTCTCGAATCTACATTTTAAGTAGTTATGTTATTAAAAGTATCTTCATATCACCGATGCTTACACTTGTCGTTTACCTTTCTAATTAGATTTTTTTAATATTTATATAAACTGCCGTCTAGTTACAGTGTATTAAGGGATAAAAATTGAGTTTAATTATGCAAATTTTGAACACTTCGGAAACTATGCAACAATATCAATGAATAACAATTGTTTATATGAAGTGCTAATTTATCCAACCATGTGTAATGAAATAGCAAATAGTACTACTTTATACACAAACCAGACACTATAGCAGTCATAATTAAATACTAGTTAATTAAGTTAAAAATACTTTTGCAATTTAATTACTGATAAACCCTGTAAAATTAATTATTTTTCATTATATATTAACCACTGACACTGCAGTTGAAACCAAATAACCATAATTCGTTAATAAAATTGTATTTTAAAATAAATAACAATTAGCGAAACAAAATTAATTAAAATTAATTAGTCCGACATCGGCTGGGTTATTCAAATATTATTAATTTTTTTGTACAGACCAAACTCATATTGCAATGTAGCCCTGGTACTTTGAATTCAAATAAATCAAACTGAACAATAAATAAAGACGATTTGAGTAAAAAAAATTAATAAAGACGTGTAGTCTTTTTTAAAGACGTAGGCCTTGTTACGAATTTTATTATTTATTTAATTTTTTTTTTTTTTCCAAAATATTGTGTTGGAATCTGTACTTTGAAAAGTGAAGCGAACATTCGTCCGGAATAGACAAAGAAATGTGAGTAGATATGTCTTTATTAAATTTCATTACATGTAATATACTTTGTTTGGATTCGTTTGAGATATTATATTTCGCGTGTTTTTTTGTCTATTTCTTTTGGATATTTCAAGGCTTCATGGGTAATTTGATATATTTATTATGTTATTGCTATTTGATTTATTTGCATTACTACCGACCAAATAAGGGAGAAATTGCACAGCAGGTCAGGTGAAAGGTGCTCCGGGAAAGTGGAAAGTGGCTATGAAGAAACCCAGAAAAAACTAAAAACTTGAGTTTTGAGAGCAAAACGGCACCACTTAAAGGACAATTTTACAATTTAGAAAATGTGTACACACGCCGTCTAGCGTCGTCTCTTTATCTCAACTACAAAAACATCACGCGGTGGCGGAAACCCCTGAGAATAATAGCAATTGGTAAAATTCTAAAGAAGATACGGAATGCGAATTAAGACTGTTACGTCACGTCATTTCAAATCATTAAATCATACGAATGACTTAAAATAGATAACATTCTTGTATCTCAACATCCATATACCAATGAATTAAGAAAACTATGTCAGTATCAAACGTAGCCAATTAGAAAGTTTGCTATACAGCATACATATCGTCGCTAAGTTGGAAAGCAAGTTGCGATATGTGCAAGTTGTAACTAGATAAGCCTGCAGATGTTCACGATAGCTATGCAGCTGTGTAACTTCTGTACTAAGTAGAGGTAAAATGTTTTCTGTATTGGACTGATAAGACATTGTAATGTGAACGAAATTCAATTTCTATTGGAAACACAAGCTTTAAGCATATAGGTACTTTAAAGCTTTGAATTTGTTATTCAGGGTTTGCAATGCCATAAAGACAAGTTCATATTTAGGTATTAAGTTTACACGTTTCTATTTGTGGGGATCACGAAACTAGCTAGTCGCGACCGATATTAAGAAAACCGGAGAGATTGGTCTGAAACTAGTCAGGCGATTTGAATTAAAATCAAAATAAATAATAATACAAATACAATACAATAATATTCAAAGTTCTTATAATAACAATCAGAATATTTTGCTTTTTTAATATGAGTGTATTTCGCTACGTTCTTATTTAATACTCTAGCTGTTGCCGGCGACTTCGTCCGCGTGGATAGAAGATATAAGTTATGATTCATATCTACCCTGTTTTTTTCCACATTTTCCATTGTATCTTCGCTCCTATTAGTCGCAGCGGGATGGTTTATAGCCTAAAACCTTTGTCGATGAATGATCTATCGATCACAAAAAAAGATTTTTTCTATTTGAACCAGTAGTTCCTGAGGTTAGCGCGTTCAAACAAACAAACTCTTCAGCTTTATATATTAGTTTAAATTAGTAAGACTTTACCATATCAAAAATAATATTTTAACTAAATATTAAATTCAAACAAAAAATATTTTAGTAAGTACTTTTCTTTTATTTCCCCGCTGTTTCCATCACACGTGCAACACTGCAACATGCCTCATACAAGAACAATTGACAATCAACCGTGTTCACTTCAAAAGTTTTTGGGCGTCGAAATGCAGTCCAACCATACGTACGTAGGTATTCATTGCCGGCACAAAAAGGCACAATTTGTTTGCTAACTCAAATAAACGACAGTGTATTCGAAACGAGATTTTCGTCCGTATTTTGTTATCTCTCCTGCAATGGAAAACTGGCGTAGTGTGAATTTTCTGCTGTTTTCAACTGTTTTTTCCTGGTTCTGTTTCGCTTTGCATGCACCACTTTGATGTGTATTTTGAGTGAAATGAATTTGTTAATGGGAATTTGACTGACAAAAATCTGTTCTTATTTCAATAAATTCGCGAAAATACTGACCAATTCACGGTATAAACAATTTAATAGAAGCTACGATTAACAGGGGATCTGTTTTTTATTTTGTTCTGACTTCAATTATTTTTTGACATGATATTCTTGCTATTAATTAAGCTTATTAAATATGGACGTTCTAAAAACCATAAAAAAACGTGTTGCGTATAAATTGGAATTTAAATTTGAACTATCGACTTTAATACTGGGATTAAATTTGCCGTAATCTGCCTCGTAGTAAGTCCGTTGCTATTAATAACTGTTTCATATAACTAAAAAGGTAATTATATCATATAGAAACGTAAATTATAGTTCTCATACAAAATTCTGTTTTGATACAGACGCTATACCGCAAAATGCAATCTGTATAAGGTTGGGCGATCAGTGGACGATATAAAACGCTACCGAATTGGCACTGGGACTAACTCCATTTATATTAATAAAAGCTTAAAACTGTATTGTATTTGAAAAGATTTTGATTGACGAATTAACTTAGGATATTATCATTTCGATTTACTTCTTGATTTGGACTATTAGTTTTATTAGTCATATTTTATTTTATTTGAATGCGTAGAGCATTCGTGAACGATCCCGTGACTCTGAATTAAGCAGTGGAGATCAACGTGGTTTAAACTCATTAGTGTTTCAACCCAGAACGAAAAAAGAAAGATCCGTACATCTCTGGTTTATTTGTTGTAAAAAAGCGGGTCCCCTTATAAGCTTATTTGAAAATGAGTTTCATTTGACTGGTCAAAAATGAATTAATTTTATGTGACCATCGTCGGTAAATGTGCGTCACTCTTTAGGGTTACGTAAGTGTGCGACTGACGGGCGCTACCCACGCGGCCACGGTCCGACCGCTTCTATATTGTGTTGTACGGAACCCAACAAATTAGATTGAAAATTACATGTGATTAATTTTGATATGAATATTAAATGCTCAGTTTAAATACTGGTTTTTTGTACTATACTTACATAAAGAAAATAACATAGTTAACTAATCACTTCGGTCATTTTCTTTAAAAAATATTAGTACGAAAACACGATTTTCGTTGTACCTTTTTAACGAGCAGTAAGAAGCATTAAGATATGAGTGTCCAAATAAAAGTGAAAGTTAAACAACCTCATTTCAATGCAAACATCTATATTTCTTACATTCCACTTTTAAATTAGGACCAAAAAGGTCTTTCAAGCAAAATTGTAAACGCGTAAACATTAAACTCAACAAGCAAGACGCAATTATTTAGCTGTAATTACAAACTCACTGTGTATCAAACTTCATCACCAGTTTTCTAAAGCAACACCCTGTATTGTTTCGGTTCTTAGAGCCAGCGCTCACTAGCAACAAAACAATTGCTTGCAATTGTCTTGCGACTAAATGAAAACGTGTTTAGTCCGCTACGACATTTAATCTGCGATGTGTCGCGAGCAAACAGTATTTATTAATTTATTTTTGGGAAGCATAAAATATATTCCAAAATAGATTCCACATGTATAGTATACTAGCTAACCCAGCAAACGTTGTTTTGCCTACTAAATTATTTGTATGTATTTTTAATGCCACATTATAAAAAATAAAAACAAAAAAATTCGTCCAATAAATAAAATATATTTCTTTAATGTGAGCAACCCTTAACACTTAAGGCTATGAAAACTAGATGTTAGTCGATTCTCAGACCTACTGAATACGCCTATAAAATTTGGTAAAAATCGGTTAAGCCGCTTCGGAGGAGTACGGTAACTAACATAGTGACACGGGAATTTTATATATTAGAGATTATTATGTATTTGATTGCACGGGTAGTCGAGTGGTTGGGCTTACCACGCTTAAACCCATTAAGCTTTCACACTAAGCGCGACGTGTCATGATTTCGATCCACGCGTGGGACAAGCATTTCTCTGATCTACGAATACTTGGCCTGAGGTGGGTGTCTTTGTGCTTGTGCCTGGAATGTTTAAGAAAACAATGTTTTTTTTTTAATATTCAAAAAAACAAGACAGGTGTTGCAGTTTTGTTGCCAGTAAGCGCTGGCTCTTAACTGTTAGCTACAATTCTGACGAAGTTCTCCGAAGTAAGCCGAAGTTATCCGAAGTTCGGTTAATCTGGCTAGAACGGTAGTCGTGTCGAACCGCGATAGTTTAGACTTTGTATCGTAAACTTGGCGTCACGGGCAAGAGGTGGTGGCCATTGAAAATGGCGGCAACTTTGGATTCAGATGCAGTTAGCTAGATTCATAGGACCGTGAATGTGTTGAGATCGTTTATTGAGTTATTGTTGTTGTGTTTCTATAAGCTAGAAGACTACGTGTGGAAATAAATATTTTTAGTTTGTTTCTAAGTCATTTTATGCAAGTTAGTATTTTAAGGTGTAAAAAGATATCTGAGTTAGGTAAAGCCATTTAAAAATACATATAATATTGTAAATATCCAATTTAAAATTAATAATTAAGAAGCTATTGGCTTGCTTTTTCGATATTATTCATAAGCTGTACGAGTATCAAAGTTATACGAGAGCTTAGTTTTATTTTCTTGTTTTCTTGTTTAATGAAATGTAGAAAAGCAATATTTTAGATTCTAGTTTAAAAAAGTTTTGTTTAAATGACATTAATCTCACGCATAGGCATAAAACCGCACTTAATTTTAGTAGAAAAGTAAATTCCCTCATCGCAAACAAGACTTCATTAATCAAACTAAATACGGAACCCGTTTAAATATTCATAGTTCGTAGATTAAGTTATTAACTGGGTTTAAAAAGTAGAGCAAGCAGGTCCGACACTAGCGTTTACCAAGTGAGTTAAATAATTACTATAGAACACACCTTAGGGTCTGAACGTCGAAATTAACTTAATCATGTACTAACAACACATATTTCATAGCTTAGCGCGTCATTATAAAGTCGTAAACCTAGAAACTTGTGGTCCTTAGAATATAGAGTATGAGGTCCAAGTGGAAAACTTCTAATTAGTACAAGTTTTTACGCAACTGTCTATAACAAGTTTATCTACGTATGACAATTTTTATACATGAACCCTAACTCTGTACCAAATTTCAGCTCTCTGAGTTGATGGGAAGTACTATTTCGATGATCATGAGTGAGAGTCAAAACTGCGAAACTTTGCTTTCGCTAAACGACGGAACTAATACCGTATACAGTCATGATTTTTTTTATTTTCAGTATGTTATTATAGCTTACTGGATGGCAAAAATCTTTACGTTCTTGTCTTATGCAGAGGTTTTAAAATGGGCGGGATGACACGGCTGTGTTTGCTTCACGCTCGACTTGGGTACCCTGCCCACAGACAAATATCTATTGTCACAAAATAACATAATAAGTGATATCAGATAACCCATTACCCATTTTTTTAATTTGTTTTACATCACACAACAGCAGTCTTTGTCTGGCTGATTTAAAAAACTTATTTTAAAATAAAACAATATTTAACGAACGCTTATTATTACAGTTTGTACCACAGTGTTAGGCATTGAATAAAATGGTTGACAGACATGCAAGCATGGCATGTCTCCGGAACATAATATGTGGTTCCACGGATAAAGTTTTTTTAACTTTTATGTTGTATTAATGTGCGTTCTTTGGTGTCAAATACGTAGAGGTTTGGGTTGAACGTGCGAATTGTCTGTAATAAAATTATGAAACTGTCAGTTCAGGCTAAAAGGGTGTATTTAATTATCACACATATGTTGAAGTATTATAATTTAGAGTTTATTCACCCCTGGTTTGGCTAGCGCCGGTCATGTAATGCTTTTGTGACGAGAAAAGTACGGTCATGATATCTTAAGCGCGCTTTTATGTAAGTTCAAGAGAACTGGCCTATGGGGACAATTGTAGCTATTTTATGTTGTTTTAACATAAATAAGGCTTTTCTGGATTGCCGCTTGGAATGTAAAACTAGAAAAAAGCAAGCTAGAATTTATCAAAAGCTGTCAAGGACATATTGCATTTGAATTTGTAATCAATGCTGCCCAAACATTCAATTCCTATTTTCGTCATTATAATTCACACATGAAACATTCACTCTACAAAAACAGGGCAACAAACTATTAAAACGATTTAAAAACTAAATAATATTTAGTCATACCTATCATAATTGAAACAAAACGGCCGCATAACTTAAAAACGTCCAAACATTTTAAACTAGTAAGTACTATCTTAGTTGAATTAATTTGCGTGCCACTAATCCTTTAACGAAACGAACTTACCAAACAACGTCCGGGAAACCGGTTATTTTCACTTGATTCTCACATTTTTCTTTAATTACTGGCCAACATGAAATTGAATTTTAACGTTCAAAGAAAATATTGTCAAGTTTCGTACGAGCAATACCACAAATTCCAAATTAGCGGTTAACCTAAATACATTAGCGTTTTGGTATTTTCACGGTAACTACTGCTTTATGCCTTGGTATACTTATTTCTAATTAAAGCACGATGTTTTGTTTACTTCTGTATAAACAAAAGAATATTGTTTATTTTTTCTGTACGTCGACGCACTGGCTATATTTGTAGGTACATATAATTTGAATGGAACTATTTTTAAGTTATTAAATGATGCAACGGTTTACTCACGCGTGTTTATCTGGAATGCCCGATTAGTTGCGGACTCTACCTGAGTAAATGAAAATATTTTTAAGTTAATTTAAAATACAATAAAAATAAATAATTTTCTTGCTGCATCAAGTACTATGCTAGCTTTAAGGACTAAAAAAAGACGGAGAATTTCTTTGCATGCAAAGGTGTGTCGATTACACGATTGCATCATTTCTTCTTTCAGAGTTCATAGTAAGCGCACAAATCTAACAAAAACCATCAGACTCTTATTTATTTTTTGGCTTTCAAGAGGCATAGGTACGATAAATACTACAATTACTAGATTCTAATTTCATCAAAAAAGTTTGACACAAAAATCAATTCTTCAACAAAAAAACATTCAAGGAAGTTTTAAAAAACTGCCAATATTAAATTACCGTGTAGTTCCATGCCGGCTTTATCTAACAAAAGTTTTTGAATCCAAGAAGTTTTCCACTCGGGCGAGTGAAAACTGAAATAATTGCTGGAGTCGGAACGCATCGGTGCGCTTTCAGCATCGACCGGCTGCATATCACACCGTATCGTAATGGTTAAGTAGATAATTGCTTTTCATTTTGTCTTTTAGGATTTCTTACCCAAAGAGTAAAATACGGAACCCTATTACGGAATCTGTCTATCCATTTTTCTCACGGCTCATGAACCGTAAAAGCTAGTTGAATTTTTAAAAAAGTTTTTCTCAATTGACCATACTTGTGTAGTAACATTTTATAACAATCATGATATCACTGCTTTTTTTTCATATCTTGTTCATTCCAAACAAAATGTTAAGAAAGGCAAAAGAAAGAAAACGAGCAATCTGTTTGTAACGTTACACTATAACACAAAAACATCAACAGATGGATATTTAAAATGCGGTACAAAGAGTAAAAGGGGGCTAAGTGGCCGGAATAGCTACCCTTTGTTATAAGCGAAACGGTGCGATACCCGCTTTTGTGTTGTAATTGGAAAGTGTGACAATTGGCCCGTAAGGGTAGATACTGTCCTTCCGCTTTGAAGTACGAATGCATTATGTTTGTTTTGATGATTTAGTGTGTAAGAGTTGGAAAGTGGACGAAGGACCAATTTGTTCGGACCAAAGGACTCGTGAATCGTTTTTGGTCTTTCGGTACTTTTTCAACTATGGTTAAATTTAATTAGGTTTTGGGTGGTTAGTTATTGTTTGGTTTAATTGATATCATCCTTACATACTACTTTAGTTTTTTGGAATTTGGGAGAAAGTCTTTAAAGGATTACAAATTAAATTTTAGATGATTCTCCTTCGTATATTACAAGTCATAGTTTGAAGTACAAATAACATTAAATCTATATTATAAATTAAATAAAAAAATCGAAATAGGTGCTGAGTCTACTTTCCATTAAAACATCCTACCATTTCAGATGCATTTAAATTCTTATTTAAAAACACCTTTCATAAAAGAAAATAAAAGAAAATGAACATTGAAGTTTGCCGTGCGACATTAAGATGAAATTTTAAAAATAACACCGCGATGCATTCTCGCGGAAGGAATGATTTCCACTTTGAAAGTTCCCGTATATTCATGGCATACAGTTCAACGGTGCAGAAAAGTGAAACTATTCACCATTCCTGTTTCTTTGAAATGTTGTTGTGCAAGTTAAAAGCTTTTGAAATCCAACTGATAGCATTTGTAGGGCATATTTCAAAAAGATGTTTAGATAAAATTATTGATGAAAAGTGTATGCACAATTAAAATTGTTTACTGGTAAAAAAAAAGATTTTCTTTGACAAATGTTTTTTAATCGTCGAAAAAATGATTTTTTTAAAACTTAGGTGTCAAAAAAATCTGATGTTTGAATGAAGTAGAATAAATTCCTTTAGTCTATTTCGTGAAAACTTAACCAAAAATCAAGTTCAGATTTTCTAATCTTTCTCATTTAAGGCGCAGAAATCGCTACAGTGCAGCGCGCTTAGTTATTATGTTATTATGTTTGTCATAATACCAGACGTTTTTAGTAAATTATCATTCATCATTGTTCGCTTCTTCTTTTCCCTTGGTCCTGAACAGAGCGAGAATCTTGAAGGTTCGAATAAATATTCCAGCGGATATGTTGTTTGATCGGCGAGGCATATTTACCGACAAATATGGGATAGATATTCCTTGTATCACATCCCCTGTAGATTATACATGGTGGAGACGATATAACTATGCATACAAAAATAAAACTACGTATTACTAACCACGTTATGATTCTACCTCCAAAGATGTAAATAAACTGTATTGACTGCTTTTTCCCCTAATAAAATAAAATAAACATATAAAATTGAGAGCTTATGTGATTGGTGCAAGCTGGGATGCTTTGCGTTACTTGGAAAATGAATAAGAATTCAACTAACGGGATAAATGTGTGGCATGTCGACTGGCGATACCTTTCCTAAAATGAAGAGTGTTTTTCCATAATATTCAAGTCTTTATTCGTAAAAACAATTTACGAAAAATGATTTTGTTTTGATTGACTACGGTTTTCCCTTTTTTCCCGGCATGCAGTCGGAGTCTCATATAAATTTCACAGAACACGCTTTCACAATTCCCTTAGTCTTCAACACCATATAGTAGTTAACATAATAAAGAATTTAGACAGATGTTATATTTCCACGCATTATTAAAGTCATCGACACAAGCAGCCACACCAAGGCGTAATGGGAACAGACAGATGGAAAATAATGAAGTTGAGGTGTCGGGTGTGGAATCAAACGATTGTCTCAAATAATACGTGTTTATTATAGGAACCCCGACATAGAACTGGCCGAGGATAGCCTAGAACATACAATAATATAGCAGCATATATACGTAAAGTATTTCTACTCTACACCTTCCCCATAAAACAAAAAAAAAATGATTATATAGTACATTTTTTTTTAAATACAAAATTAAGTACTTATATTTAAAGAATACAAGTCAATGTTATGCATAACATAGGACGATTATTCCATAGTAGCGTGATACATGATCCATCTTAAACAATAACAATTAGATACTAAAGTATTAAAGTACACTTGGCGACAATAGTGCTCACACCTAATATAATGAATGACTTGATTTATTTTAAGAATAATAAGGCCTAGTTCTGTTTTTGTGTACTATTATTTCCTTGCCACTTTTCACAATTTTCACATTTGGTGCCATATCGTCTACAACAATATAAGGACCTAAGTATAAACTATCTAATTTAGAACAATTTTCATTTTTTAATAACACAAGATCTCCTTTTTTGTATAAAATCGGGTTTATTTTATAATCATATAATAATTTTCTATTTTGTTTACTAACAATTAAATTTTCCCTAGCGTCTTGATGTGCTCTTTGTAACCTAAATTTCAGTTCTAGTGGATAACTATCGAAATTGTACAGTTTATCAACATTTGAAGTTAGATTATTTGGTAAGATACATACATGTCCAAAAACAAGCTCATAAGGGGTATACTTTGTTTCTGTGTGTACTGTAATATTATAAGAAAATTGCCAATATGGTAACCACTGACTCCATGACCTTGAACTATTTCTGCAATGAATTCTGAGATAGTTACCTAAACTTTTGTGTGTGTTCTCAAGCGCGCCGATGCTCTCATGATGATATGCTGACGCGAACCTTTGTTCTATATTTAAAAGTTTACTTACCTCCCTCATTGTAGAAGACATGAACTCCGTTCCTTTGTCCGTAGCAATCGTCTTTGGAATACCATACCTTAATATAAAATGTTCTACGAACGCCCTTGCCACGCTTTCGGTAGTTTTTGATTTAATGGGAGTAGCAACTAAGTATTTAGTTAACTCGCATTGTATTGTAAGAATATAAGAATACCCCTCATCATCTTTTTCAAGAGGGCCGACTAAATCTAAGAATATTTTTTCAAAAGAATTTGATGACGTTGTTGTAATTGAAAGTGGTTCCTTAATATATCTAAAATGTTTATTTCTTTGACACGCATCACATTTATTAATGAAATCTGATATATCTTTTTCCATACCGGGCCAATAGTAGTACTTTTTTATATTGTTTAGTGTTCTTTTGATTCCCGCGTGGCCACTTGTAGGTAACAAGTGAAAATCATTAATTATAATTCTCCTAGTATCTTTATTTTCTATTCTACGAACATCATTAATGACACAAAGTCTAGGACCCTTCCAAGTTACATTTTTATTTATTTCCTCCACAATGAGTTCCATAAACTTGATATTTTCCCTTTTCTTAATTATTATAAGCTCACTTATCTGATTCTTCTTACAAATGTATTCCAAATCTCTCAACAACACGTCTCGCGTTATTGCTGATAAAGAATTCGGATCAACATAAATGGATGACTTAGAAGGAAAATAATAATAAATTTTATTTAATGACTCATAATAACTTTCTTTCTTTGTTAATTTACGTAAAGTTACCCTGTCAAGTAATGTAATTTCAACGTCTCTATTAGTCTTTTTGAGTACTTCAACGACATTTGGCTGATCCGACAGTTGATTACCTGTACTAATAATATCTGATTGATGATAACTATCTTTCTCTATCATTGCTTTTCTTTTTGAGCGCGTCATAACATTTAAACACTCATTATTTATAGTTTTTAATTCATCTGACGTTATTATTATACGAGATAGAACGTCAGCTGCCGCATTATCTTTTCCCCTCACAAATTCTATATCAAAATCATATTCTTCAAGTGTCAGTCGGAATTTCATGAGTCTACTACTAGGCTCTCTCATGCCAAATAAATATACCAAAGGACGATGATCTGTTTGAATTTTAAACTTGCGACCAAATAAATAAGGACGGAAGTATTTAACAGACCATACAATAGCCAGCAATTCTTTTTCAATAACTGGATAATTCTTTTCAGCTTTATTTAAGGTACGGCTTGCGTAAGCAATTGGTCTACCATCGCTGTTACTTAAAACTGAACCGATTGCATAGCCAGATGCGTCTGTTTTAAGTAAAAACACATTACTTTTATCAAAATTAGGATATTGTAACAATGGAGGCGATATTAACTTTTCTTTTAGTGATAAAAAAGAATTATTACATTCTTCATTCCACTCAAATTCTATATTTTTTCGACAAAGATTATTTAAAGGATTAGCTAAAAGTGCAAAGTTAGGTATAAATTTTCGATAGTAATTTGCAAAGGCAATGAATTTTTTAACATCATCGGTATTTTTAGGAACTGGATAATTTTGCAATGCCGCTACTTTAGACGGATCTGGTTTTAAACCTTCAGCTGATATAATATGACCTAAATACAAAATTTCTTTTTTCAGAAAGTCACATTTGTCTGGATTTAGTTTTAGGTTCACTTTTCGTAGTCTAAGCATTATATCAATGAGATTTTTGTTATGAAAGGCTAAATTGCGTCCAAAGCAAATTAAATCATCTAAATAAACGAGACATTTGTCGTAACGAAGCCCAGACATTGCCACTGTCATAGCTCTTGAAAAAGAACTTGGACTTGTCTTCAAACCCATGGGAAGTCGAGTCATTTGGTATTGTCCCGACGAAGTTACGAATGCTGTACACGGCCTACTTTCTTTTGTAATGCCCAATTGAAAATAACCCTTGTAAAGGTCAAGGTGACTAAAATAAACTGACCCAGATAATGCATCCAAAATATCAGTAATATTAGGGAGTGGGAACTTGTCATCCAAAATACAATTATTGAGTTTACGAAAGTCTATAACAAGTCTCATTTTCTTAGAGCCATCCCCACTTTCTTTTTTTGGGACCAGTAACACAGGGCTAGCCCATTCACTACTACATGGTTCAATAATTTTATCAGTTAACATATCACTAATCTGCTGGTCTAGCTCCTCACGTTGCGAAAACGGTAAACGATAAGGCTTGGTATATATTGGTGTAGTGTTCGGTTTTAAACGTATTTTTTGTTCGCTGATTTTAGATACTTCCAATTTATCTCCAGAAATATGAAACACGTCAGAAAATTTTGCACATATGTTTAATATGGAAGATTTTTCTTCGCCATTCAAATGATCTAATTTTAATAAATTTAATAATGTTTTGACCCTATCTACCGTTATGGGTGACTTCTCAAAATTACAAACTTTGTAATAACATAATTTTTCAAGTTTAGGTTTAAAATAGCTTAACGATACTTCCGATTCACAAGTATTCATTATTTGAATTGGAATTTTACCATTTTCTGGCTTACTTATACCTCCAGCTAGAAAAACTCCCTCACTTAACTCATCTGAGACTACAACGCAATCTTCGGTTTCATTAGTATCGATGAAAAAAATTTTTTCGCACCTTGGTGGTATATTCATATAAACATTTCTATTTAATTTACCTATATGTAATGGTAAAATTAAATTCTGACCTAAAGTTAATGTATTATGTTCGTAATTTAAAACACATCTATGTTTAGTTAGAAAATCTTGGCCTAATATACCTTCAGTATAACATGGTAGGTTTTGGATTACATAAAACTTATGTTGGAATGTGTGACCATTTAAAGATAAATTTAAATAAACATATCCGATAGTTGTTATTCGACCACCAATTCCATTTATAATGATGTTTTGATTATGGATTGGTAAGTTCCAATGAGCGACTATCTCATTTTTCACGGCTGAAATACTAGCACCAGAATCTACCAACCAGTTATATTCTGTGTTATTAAAAGGAACTTTAACATAATTACTAAATTCATATGCAAATAAATTAGGCACGAAAAAACTGATTCGTATTGTCCTCGGAAGTTGAGGGTTGAACAAGGTCACTAGTATTATTACTGTTGTTAATTTCTGACTGAGGGATATTTGGCTCTAAAGGGTACATACCTCGATTTTGATATTTTCCTCTCTGTCCTCTGTATGTACCACGACCTCGGTATCTCTGATATCTCGATGACCGTTGCCAACTCTGGTTGAAATATCCTCCTCTAGGAAACCGTTGGTAGTTCCCTTGGCCACCACGACCACGATAATTTGATGGAGTTCTGAAAAATCTGTTATGCATAGTTGACTCACCTGATCCTTCTTCGCTGGCCACCAAAATCTCACCTTCAGTTGAGTTTGAGTCATCCTGACTGGACACAAGCTCCTCGTCTTTCGCCGCCCGAATGGCATGTTTGAGAGTAGTGTAGTTTCGAGCTGCTAAAATCACACTTAAATTTTTGTTACGCAAACCATTAGTAAATTTGTTAACCGCTAACTTTTCGTTAATCGGTTTCAGGATGTTAAAAGCTTCTGGATTCCCGTCTGCCTGAGAAATAGTGAGATCAACGAACAGTTGTTCCATTTTCTTTCCGAAGTCATGAATTGTATTTGATTTTTGTTTACAATTAACCATTTCTGCATGAATAGCATTGCTAGATTTTTTTGTGAGAAGGTGTAAACGCATTTCCTTAATTAGCTCATCACATGAGGAGTATGTTTGTTGCAAACGTAATTTAGCACTTTCAGAAAGACGCGTTTTCAAAACAAAATTAACCAACAACTGTTCGTCATCCTTCTCTATCATAGAACTATACAGTTCTATAGCAGATATTAAACGCTTCGTCACTTCTTCGTCAGAACTCATAACAGGTAATAGAGCAGCCGCTGTTTTTAATTGGAACTTTTCCATTTTGACAATTTTCTTTTCTATACCACTAGAACAAAGTTGATTTATACGAGAATATAAATTACTAATATCGGTACATAAAACTTGAATACTATCCAAATCACTGTTCTTAACTTCTCCCTTTTTAATCTGATTTTCTAAATCTGATTTAATAATCAAATATTCGCCATAAATTATATTATTTTCATTAAGCCTCTTTTGAATAATATTTTGTGTCCTACGACTTGGCCCTAATTTGGTTAGATATTCCTTTATACCTTTAAGTTTTTCATAAATTTCTTTAAGATTCTGGGCCATTACCTTTTAAGACACAAAATTATAATAACAATATAATTTTAATGTAAACATGACTTTGCATAAGTATTACATAATAATGTTAAGTCTTATCTAAACAAAAGTAAACATTAAAGTTCCCATAAAAAAAAAACTTGTAACCGACTGTACTAGGAAAGATACACGCCACACATGGCCGTTTAATCACTTTTACCGATTTAATCACTTGACGTAAACACTATCGCGCACTCACTACTTCCTCAAAGGAAAGGAAAAAAAAAATCACACGTCCTCCGTCTTGTAAGAAGCTTCACCTGTATCCTGTGCCCTTCTCAGCCTGGGCACCACTCGACGAAGAGAATGTCGCAAGATTTCCTGCCGCATCAGATGCCCATGACACTTTTTATACAATATCATCAGGACGTAACAGGCTCCCAGACAAATGATGAACGTCACAATCATCAGTAGTATTATACTCGTGACACTTGCGTGGGCCATAAATTGAGTAATATCTGCTCCATTGGAACCACCAGCGTTCTGCGCAATGAGTACCTCTTCCTTAGATACAGACTTTCCCATTTTCGACAATTAAGTAATAAAGTGGACTTGAATACAGAAACAACACACAGCGAACAGGTGTCGCGATAAAGATTAGCTGCTTAGTAACATTCATTATTATAACTTTGCACTGAGCCACGTCCAGAGTTCATATGTAATTCTTGAGAAACCCTTTTATGGGCAACGGAATGTAAATACTTTCGCGAACCCGAATCGCGCCTCTGGCAGGGTCGCCATGAGGTGTCGGGTGTGGAATCAAACGATTGTCTCAAATAATACGTGTTTATTATAGGAACCCCGACATAGAACTGGCCGAGGATAGCCTAGAACATACAATAATATAGCAGCATATATACGTAAAGTATTTCTACTCTACAAAGTGTTGCAATAAAATAGGCGAACAATAAAAAGAATATTCTTTATTAACGATGTATCGTAAAACGTTTAAGGCTGTATGGATGGTATGAGCGCTATTGCAACTACTTTAACTTCATTGTGACCTACCCATACATAACATAGGAAAGAATGGAATATTAGGTATTTATTGCACATAGTTACAGGATTTGACAAAGATAAAAGTCCCATGGTGCCACAGTGGACTGTCTTAATCATACTCAACTATTTAAAAAAATGTGGTTTCCATACTTAAAAAGTTTTTAGTCGAAGAATCGGTAGAATAACGGTAGAAGACAACTTGTTCAAAATAATCTCATGGAAGCAGTTAGTACTTGTACTGATGCGGATCATGGTTAAGGACTCCGGTTCAGTCCAAAACTAGTTGGCCAATCCCAATTAATACGCTTGCGTAGACAGTTGTTTCACTCAAGAAAGTAACTCTAAAAATATAGCATCTAAGTTACAAATGAAAGAATTTACAAAAATAACTGTCACAAAAACCCACTCAAGAATGCAAGCTTCTTAAAAACAGAATTTTAAATCCCACTGTATTCAAGCTCCACACGAAAATAGCTTAAAACACTCATGTCTGCAACCTGTCTTTGTTTACGTCAGACAAAAAAGCCTAAAGCCTCCATCTGCAGCCCCTTGGCCTACATTCTGTTCTGATTGCGGGACTTGGCACGATTTCAAAATACAGACGACACGGCCGAAGACTGGGCTGGAATTTATTCAGCAAATAGAGTTCGTCTCTTAACTGGGAATCGCGGCCGGAAAAATTGCCACCCGATTATGTAATCGACGTGTGAATTGTTTTAAGACTTTGCGGAAGTAATGAGATTTTGAAAGAACTCCGAGGAAATTCCAACTTGTATTTTTGCTTGAGGTTTTTTTTCTGCATTTTTACATACGGTCTCGAATGAAGCTTATAGAAGAAAGAGCAATGCATCTGCAAAAAAAAATGCTCGTAATATCATTGACGACCCCAATTGCTTTTCAATTCAAAGTGCAGACAATAATTGGGTTGTTGACGAGACGAACTGCCGATAGTGCACTTTCCATTGGGACTGATTGAATCAGATTCCCTGCACATCTACGATTTCAATCTTTTTACCTAGTATAGCCAAGATAGATTATCTTGATTGGTATGACTCAACCGTATTGAGAACAAACTTGAGTAAGACAAGTGTACGGTTTCAAACCGTAAAATGAAATAAGTTTAGTGCAAGCATATAAGTACGACTTTTGAGAACATTCAATGTAATATGCTCATTACCAACTGACACCAGAAATACTCTATGGTGACGACAAAACTACCACGAAACTTTTTTCCCAAACTTTAGACCAAGAGTAGAGTCAATTTTATCTCCATGTAAGACAACTTTTTGACCCTACCCGAGATGTGAAGCAACCAAATTACGTCCAAGTTTTGGTCAGAAGGGCCTACCACCATGCCCCAAAGTAGGGTATTGGAATGGCAAGTTGCTGAGAAAAAGAGACGGCGCTCTACGCGGTGTATAGCTCTGTCACGCTTCCACAACTGTATGTATATTACAGTCGTGTAGTACACGACGTCCTGGTAGGCAAGCAGTACTTGGCTAGGAGTTGATGGACTTTTCAAGTCTCCGCCCAAATTGGCCAGTAACTTTGAATTTTCAGCAACTTTAAACACACTGAGGTATGTTTTTATCACATAAGTTCGAGTTAAGTTAAAGTGGGCTAAAGTTAAGGAGATGATTACACTGGCCCTGAATGGGGCCTGGTCATTTGCAATTCAAATTGGGAAAAAGGATTTTACATGTGCGAGTGACATGCAAATTATGTGGGAGATTTTGCATCTAATACATTTTTGTGGTAGAATGCAAATTGGGATGATGTAACCGTTAGTCTGTGTCAGTCTTTAGCAGTGTCATATTTTGATATTTTATCTTTATTTATAAATGTTGTTAATTTAGTACAACAAAGGCGCTTATTTTATGTTAATAGACAATTATTTTTTTGATTTGATAAAACAGTCTTAAGTACTTAAGTAAAGTATGTTATAAAAACTAAATTTAAATTACATTAAAACTTATTATTTTCTTAATAATATTACCCAAAATATAAAACGTAATAATCCCCCTTTATGAGCTTTAATTTGTTTACGTCTCCACCACAATGCCTAATATGATTTCAAGGGACATTTCAAAAATTGACAGTCCCTAAAAATAGTTTGTCTCCCCTGCAAAACCACAGGGTTGATTCCCCATAGGGCTGGTGCAATTTGAAACCCATCGATATTGCTATAATGGTACTAACTTTCTAGGCTGCATCGCAACTACATTAATGTGATTAGATATTTTATTTAACATTGATACACATTGCCGTTTAAACTAGCTAACAATTTTGTCGTAAAATCACATTCGGCTCTTTTAAAATAAATAACAAAAGTTTCCCGAAGATTTTCTCGATCAGTTCTCATTTCTTGTGATATTTAAATATGATTTTCATTTGTGTAATAATTTAAAAAAATCGGTTTAGTGTGTAAAGTGGTAAAAATCAACTGTATGTATATCTGCTACTATGCTCTCTATCTAAAGGTTATCTCTCTATTAAATATATTTGAAGGGATAAATAAATAAAACCCTAGAATTCTATACAGTGAAAAATAAAAACAAAATAACCAAATAAAGAAAATGACTCTTTCTCGTAATAAGGTCATCAAAAATATTCATTTAATCAACAGCGCATAAAGCTCTACATTTTTCATTTTTTTACTTTAGCGTTGACGTACATAAATCTTTTATATAACATATTTGTTTCATTTGAACGTCCGTGTGTCATGCAATGAGCCCTTGCGGTTAACAGCACGACACGCCACTCCGACTAAATGTAGAAGTTTGTTTAATAGTTCAAAGACAATCACTCGAGTGTTTTGAATTTCACAAACTCATGAAGATTGATGATATTGTAATTTCATTTTGTGTAATGATTCTATGGAGTGTGGAAAGTGTTTTGCATTTTGGGCTGTATTTAATTTCAGTAAATTTAAAATGCATTTGTTCTAAGTATATTTTGTGTTTTTATTTTACAATTTTCAAGATTCTCCACGCGAGACTTGAGCACCATTATCATTTCCAAATGCGTTTCTATTTTTCACTAATTCTAAGACTTCCACAGCCTTGGAATAGGTAAAATCCTGAAAAATAATTGTCGAATTTGTTTAAAAAAAGTGATGGCTAAATTCTAATTAAGTTTACTCTATAAGATTCTGGGTACTATCTTTGCAAGCGGTTAAAAGAACCTTGTTATAAATATGAAACACTTTGTAAATGCAAGATTAAAGTTACGAGGGAATTTTGTGGCCTAAGAAGCGCTAAGTTTGTCGCAAAGTAAACGAATAGGGTATTTAAAGTTTTTTAAGACAATTATGTACCTCACATCACATATAGACTTATCACTTTACTGCGCTCATGTATGTCACTGAATTCCTCTTAACCAACTGGAATGATTTAAATGTGTAATTTTTTGTATGCTTTATCATAACGCCCTGTCTTAAACAGAATATAAACAAACAAAAAGTTTTTATATCGCGATAACTGGCACTTTCGACGTCAAAGCCACGAAAATAATCTAGTTTTATAAATATTCTAGAAATTCTAATATAAAAAAATAATTTAAACAATATTTTGAATTTGGGTATTCGCCGACCTGATCGAAGTTTCACAATTCAAACATTTAATATTTAGATTTCAATGAATATTTTCCGCTCGAATCGTTTCATCCCGTTTACAATCCAAATTTTAATCACCAAACAAAACAATAACTGAAAGCGTTTATAATAATTAACAATGGAGCCGTAGAGCAAACGGCTGAATCTAGAACTCGGAAACATATGGAGCTGAAAATGTGGCGTGCGCTTTACTTAATGAGTGGTATTTCTTAATTTCATTTTAGTAGCAGTATGGCTGAAAGGTGAAAGGTACCTTATGCATAATATCGCCGGCCATCTTGGAATGATTTATATCTAGCATTATGTAAGAACAAGCTGATCAAGTCACCTTTTAAATAGAAATCTAAATAGGTCGTTTTTGTGTGCTGCAATGGTGTGAACACATACACATACCTACGTTTAACTTAACACTATAGTCGTTATTTTGAATTTCACCATTTATCAATTTTCATTCATCTATGAAAAAAATATTTACATAAAATATTACACTAATCTTTGCAATTGAAAATCTGTTTTATTTTTCAATTTTAAAATTACATCTCTTTCAATTGAAATCCAATGCAGTTTCCAGTAGTTAAAAATAAAATTGATAGGTACTACGAAATAACAGAGACCGTAGTCGTATTGAATTTCAGTTCACCCATCAAAATGTAAAAATGTTGCCGCGAATTTTTCGCACAAACGCCCGAAAAAATACAATGCGAGCAGAAATAATAAAAAAAAATAGCATTCGCTACATCGAGGAAACACGACGTAAAGTTAAACATTTGTAACTGATTGTTGTGATTGTTTTATTTAAACTACTTGAAATCTGCATAAAAAGAGTTGTTTTGTGATAATAGTAAATGAAGACATAAAGTTAATAACATGGCTATACTTTTTGTTGTCTTACACATTTTCATCACTTAATTTAATATCAATAAAACATCAAGAATCACTCAGTGGAAATGAAAAACAAACCAGCAAAATATTCCACTTATCAAGTTTATGGCCGCACAAACTGTTCCTTAACCGCATGTCAAATTTATTTAGTGCCAAGAAGTAAAAATTTGAACTGTCTAGCTATCAAAGTTAATGAAAACATAATTATGTCAAAAAGACCACAGTTTCTACCATTTTAGTATATTACCTAAGTCTACTAAATATCATTTTAAAACACAAACGCACTCGTTCAAACGCCCGAATCCGTATGTTTCCACTGAATCAACACTACGCGGCGTCCGATTAACAATAAGATATTAAATTGCAACCTACCCTCCGTGTAAACAGGAATCAATCATCGCTCCATCACGGCCTAGAAGAGGGTTAACTCTATTCAAATAGCAAGCAATCGCCAAATATTCGCTCCGATAGGAAATTGGAACGACCCTGTTTTGTAGGTACTTTGGAGAAACAATATTTTGTTGCTAAACTGATGAGCGAAGATGTTGATGCGAAAGGTGTTGAAAGTGATAATGCTTTGAAAATTTCTGTAGTTAATATAATATTTTAAAATATTATTTCTCGGTTTTTCGTATTTCTTAGAGAATAATAAGAGTTTAACTAAGAAAATTGTTTATTTAACTATGTATTTAGAAATGTATAGGAATGATTATCGCTTGTCTAGTACTCATAATACAAGCTATGCTTATTTTGAGACTAGACGGCTTAATATCATATTATTTAAGTGTTAAAATTTGCTATTCCAATTTTGACGACGTAACATTTGTACGTTAATTGTTCAGCTCTATTAAAGCTAGCTTAGTTAAAAGCTACATACTATACACAGTTCCGTGATTACAACTACTCTCAAGGCAACTTAACCGTCTTCTACCTCCAACCACTTTGCTAGTTACAACCGGTCCAAATTCACCTTCCACCATCAAATATGGAACTTCATTATCAAGAATTACAAACTCACATAATAGTTTAATGCATTTCCTTCTTGAAATTCTACCAAGTAGTTTACTCAAACCTTATATAAATTCACTAAGTGCTTGTAACTCTTTAACTATCAACTACTCTGTAGAATTTCTTAACTCCATAATTACTTGGTAGGAGTTCGCATTGGCGCCTCGACCATGACCTCGTAAAGCTTGACTGTCGTGTGTGTGGAAGCGAGACGGCTATATGAAATGTAGAGCACTATCTCGCTTCCACATTCGATGCTGTCAAGATTTTGGAGTTAGAAGTACGGGGACTGTTCTAAAGTTTAGAGGCTTATTTTAATGGGCTTATTTTGGTGTATTGGGTGTTTTGGGAAACGCTTGTCGTTACTTAAGAGTTTGTTTTAGTTTTGAGGATGAGGATGTGTGCAGTTTTAAGTAAGGACGACAGGCGGACTTAATCGGTTGATAGTTTGAATAGTACGTTTGGTATCATTAGACAGACGCGTGCAGGTCGATTCATGGTTAGAATTTGAACTTCTTATCTTCATTTTAATATTTTTCAGAACATGGAAATGAAAATTGTTTTTCGCTTTTTCTTTAAAATATACTGTTGTGCAAAACGTAAGAATTAAAGACAATTAGTTTTTGCTTTCTTGCTCCGGTTTATCACCCCCGTGTGTGTTGGTGCACAAGTTTAAGTGAACCAAGACGGATAGGCTTTAAATCCATCCAAAACAAGAGCCCCAACCACGCACAACACACTTCTCATTCCACAAAACAATATAATAATTAATCTGGTAATTACGTACTGCATAGCAACATATTACCGATTTAAGCCGCAAGAGTATTGCGTTGCGTGCTCTCGACGTGTGTTGCGGGTTCCACTCTAAATGCGGTCTGAATGTCCGACCGGTGTTCCTGAATGTGGCGTATTTTCGAAATACGAAAATTTTGGTAGATTGTGGATTTCTGTGATGTATTTTGGCATATAATAGTATCGTATGTTTCGGTTCTTATGTTAAAATACGAAATACGCAAGGAAGGTGGATATGATATATTTTTTTAATGAGATTATATTTTGTTACGAAGAAATAATTATTTGCGTAACAAAATTCACCAAAATAAACTAAATCAAAGCACCCAATTATTTATTGTCACCATTAAATTTTAATTTCGTTTTGCCAAACCAAAGAACCGCTCCAATTAATTGGGCTATTCAAGTTATATGACAATAAAATGTTTAACCATTGAAATAAACGAAGCAAATGATTGCTCAAATTATCAGTTGTAATTCTCACAAAAGGATGGACTGAGCCCGGTTTCTATGTGAATTGTTTTATAGAATGTAATCATAATTCAAGAAACAAAAACGGTATTTAACAAAATCTAGAAAGCTGAGAACTAAAACCAATCAATACTATTCAGTAAAAGTTGGACAGAAAGGAGAATTGGGTATACCTATACCTATGCTATAATCAGAGAGGACAATTCCGATCAGTGCGCGTGAGTAAACAGTTCATCTTTTAGGTACGATTCATGCTCATCCGGTCTAAAATACCGCCTTCACGATTATATTTTTAGCGAATGGTAACTTGTAATCAGAAAAAAATAAATTGCTATTGTCCGATCGAAAATTAAGTTTCAACCCAACCAGAATCATAATCACGAGCTGATGGTCGCGAGTCGAACCCATGTTATAAATCAGTTCAAGAATCCATCTCATATCATAAATCGGAGGAAGACTTCAAGGAAGTTATTATAGCGAAAAACACTTCACTCACAACTGTATCAACGAAATATTTTTTTTATTCATGCAACTATAGGTATTCACAGAATTTCAAACAGAAACGCTCAAACACATTTCACAATACTATTCTCGAAGCTAAATGAAAGGACATTCAAATCGGCTTGTACAAAAAAACACCAACAAATAAATGGTATGTGGGAGCGGCGTGATGAGGCGATGCTTAAGCGCTATAAGCGATTTAAGCCAAAGGATTTTACGGCCGACAGATTTCAGATATCCACACGCCTGCGGACAAACTGACGGGGTCTATTACGTTTGTAGAAGGATGATAGAAATTGGGATAGACATTTCGTACTTCGGATGTGGAAGGAGGTTTAGAAGACGTCGTTTGATTACTGATTTGAGTGTCAATGTTAAAAAATAAAAAAAGGCTTCGTCGAAAAGCGCGTTTAAGAATATTTAAGGATTGAAAAATATACTTTGTTTTTTTTAATCAATTTTGACAAAGTAGTTTTAATTTAAAGCCTAATATATGTTGCAGTAATACATATTTTTTTGGTTGTAAAGCCGTCTTATACAATGTTACTTGAAATTGTTATTACAATGATGTTTAAGCTGTAATAAACTGTTGTCCTTTATCAATGGTAATAACGTACGTAATACAGGCGCTGTCGTCGCCTGCGGATAGCGCGAACTGTTAGTCCGAAATTGCAAAACCGCGTGCGGTGGGCGCGCCACACTGTTGGCGCCAATATTGGCACCAACATGCATATAGCCAATCTGATTAAATGTTGTTTTGCTTTAACATTTTACAAGCTATTTTATGGAACTGACAAATTAGTTGCACATACAAATACATATAAATAACAAAATAACATTCCAACCTTGAATATCTCATAAAACGTTATCTTGAAACAAGCGAAAAAACAAAACACAATCTGGCGCCCCGCTGCGTAAGTCAACCAGCAACCCCAGTGGTTGACGGCATGCAGAGTGAGGCAACCGGAGCAAGGCAACCCGGGTTACCCCAGCGGTTGATATCGCGTTTATACTGTGTAACGCGAGCTAAGTGAATCAAACTGTCATTCTGGCAGCGTTACTCAGAATTTACGGTAATATTAGGGTGGATAAGTAAAAACAAAAATAAATTTATCTTGTACCTACTTTTGTCAAAGCTGTGATGTAAGAAACACCAACTAAACTGACCATTTTGGGGGCCTTGAAATTTATTTCCATGTTTGCTAAAGAATTGTTTTTGTACTCTTTCAATACTATTTGGCTACAGGAATAGTACTAGAATGAATAAACGAACAAACATACACTACAAACTTAGCTTACCAAACAAAGTGTATGTTATTAACTGCATGTAAAACTTTTTGTGATACCAGCAACTTTCTTCACTAAAAAAAACAGTTACTTATAAAAAAATGGTCTTGTTGTACAAAGTTCTTAACAGCTAATCTTAATTTAAATGGAAGTACAATTCCAGTGCCCAAAGGATGACAAATATTATTAAATTCACACGATCCATGTTATGCCTCTCATAGCGACGCAACCTGTGCTTACTTTTTGCTTAATATCATCCCTTGCAGACGAGGGTGCACCTCTCCCCCGAACACAATCACTTTCACCCCGGATACCTTTCATTTTTTATGTTTTACAGTTTTTTTTCCTACAGTCCTTTAATGTACCCTTTTTGTTTAAATGAACTGATTACATTTTTTTTGCAATTAAAAATAATCCTTCTTCCAAATAATTTCCTTTATTGAGTCGAGGAATGGCATAGGAATTGGTGTGTTCTGTACCACGGAACCTAACCTAACAGCACATTTATTTATATGCACACAACATTCAAATACACATTAAAAAATCAATAGGTATAATGGTACTGCATGTTTCTTAAACGAAACCTTTTCCGGAGTCCTGCACCAGAATACATCAAGAACAAAATTTCTGGCACATAAACGATTCAATTCCATTCTATTCTAATCTTTCAAAGACCAAAGTTAATCCACAGGAAGATCTCATCACCACACTAAAGAAAATAACAAATCTCATTAGATCATCTGTATCTCTCTCGTATCGGATTTTCTCCAAGCAAGTCTTAGCAACGTGCATACATAAGGAAAGGCTCGTGATTGATGACGCGTCCACAAGAGTGATGCAGTGTGCTCCTGACCTGAGATCTCGTATCCTCCATCACAGCATTAGCTTATTGCTTGATCTAATAAGCAAGTATTGTGTAAGGATATATCTGATGTGATGTACTTATTTGAGGAAACTGTTAGTCATAGCGGTTGCTAGTCGAAGAGAGCATTTAGGAAATATGGTAGAAATTTTTGCTGTAATTGGTTTCTGAACTGGCATTAAGTAAAAAATTGTGACAGAAAACTGGTAGTTATTGTTAGTTATCCTTATCGCGCAAAAATGAGACCAAATATGAATAAATTTAGCGATATTGTCCGGAAACGTTACCGCAACTTCGAAACACAAACGGCAAATGAAGGAATAATGTATTATCTTCTATCTAGCCTTTGTCTACATCCTATCGTGCTATGTTACTCCCAAGTTAAAATTTAAACCATCCTTTGTTAACAATCGTTAATTATTTTAAACATTTTTCACCCTAATAACAGAGCACAAATACAATAAAATAAGAAATATTATAAAATATAGGTTGAAACGCCACCGGAGTGACGATACCTCGGCACGACATTTTCAACGCCCGACTCACTGACTAGTCAATTTTATATTGAAACGAGCAAATATTACAATGTGATACGAATGAATCTTTATGCAGAAAATTGTGAAAATGAATTTTAGAATTTACATCGGAATTAATTATGAAAATCGGTACCATTGCTGGTTATTCTGCATAACCCTTTTTTGATTGACGATTTCATTGGATCACCATTACCAAGACTTCGTTATCTGTCCGTCTGCCTGTCACCAGGCCTTATCTCACGAAACGATACAGCGATATAATTGCAATGTGCATAGATGATGTAGCCGTGATCGCAACAAAAAATAAAAATTAACACACATATTAGTGTACAAATAATTCGTTCACTCATAAATGTATTATGATGGTTGACCATTTCCTTTCAAACATTTCTTTTTCTATAGGACATGCGAATGCGACGCGCACAAAATCTGATTTTTTTTAAACATTTGTATAAATATTATCAGCTCTAGTAGCGTTATTTAAAATACCCTTCTGCTAAGCCAAAACATGTACAATACATATTTTTCTCTTGTATCATTCATTATTCTTACGGCAAACTGACCAAAAGCAGAAATAAAATTATTTACTTTAGCATCGAAATACCTTGTTAACTTAATTAGAAAAACAAATCCACACTCAAACATACAATCATAATTAGAAACCCTTTGATACCCCATAATAATGAGGAAAATAAATAATAATAAATAAATAATAAATAATAATTGGGCGTGCTCCCACAGTTCTTCACTACTGGTTCCACCCATCTGCTCCACAAAACAGGTAGTACCACGGACCCCAAAAATTATAGACCCATTACATGTTTACCCACCATCTACAAACTGCTTACATCCATTCTGAGAGAAAAGATTAATGACCATATTGAACGGTTTTCTATCATGTCTGCCTCTCAGAATGGATGTAGGAATGGGTCACGTGGTACTAAGGAGCTACTCCTTATTGATATGACTATTTGCCAACAAGTTCGCCGCTCCAAAAAGGGTGTGTCGACATGTTGGATAGATTATAAGAAGGCCTATGATTCGGTGCCACATGCATGGCTCATGAGGGTGCTAGAGTTGTATAAAATCAATACAACTCTACGCACTTTTTTGAAGTCATGTATGGGGCAATGGACTACGGTGCTTCACTATCCAGGATGTCGGGATATCCAAAAGAGCGGTCAACTTATTAGGATTGAGCGGGGAATATTTCAAGGTGACAGTTTGAGTCCCCTGTGGTTCTGTTTAGCCTTGAATCCTCTTAGCACTCTGCTTGAGAATTCAAGGCTGGGCTATTCGTTGCGGAGAGGAAGCCAGGTAATCTCCCACTTGTTGTACATGGATGACCTGAAATTGTTTGCTTCCAACAAGTTGCAACTGATGAAGTTACTGAAGATTACTGAAAGCTTCAGTAATTCCATCAGAATGGAATTTGGTGTTGACAAATGTGCAGTCATGCATGTAAAACGAGGTGGGATTGTAGAATCCCAGGGCATACAGCTCTCGGATTCTATAAACCTTAGGTCCCTCTCCTCAACGGCAACCTACAAATACTTGGGTATGTCAGAGGCGTTAGGCATTAATGTCGCTGACATGAAACAATCGTTACAGACACGTTTCTTTGGCCGCCTGAATAAGGTACTAAAAAGTTCCTTATCGGGCGGTAACAAGGTGCGTGCCTTTAATGGTTGGGTCATGCCAGTGATAATGTACTCCTTTGGCATACTCAAGTGGACACAGACCGAACTGGACGCCTTGGATAGAAGAGTCCGCACACTGCTCACCGCAAATCGAATGCACCACCCGCGATCATCGGTAATGAGGTTATATATCCCGCGAAAGTGTGGGGGTCGTGGCTTCCTAAATGCCAAGACCCTCCATAATCGCGAGGTATGTAACCTCAGGGAGTATTTCCTCCGAGTGGACGTGGGGATGCACCGAGATGTGGTGGCAGTGGATAAGGGCTTCACTCCGCTCTCTCTAGGTAAAGAGAACTGGCACAAACCTATCGTACTAAGCGTCAAAGACCGCAAAGATGTATGGCAAAGCAAGGAGCTACACGGACGCTATTATCGGACCCTTCACGGGGCCGATGTAGATTTCTTAGCGTCCGTGGCCTGGCTACGCTTCGGAGATCTCTTTGGAGAAACCGAAGGGTTTGTATGTGCAATTATGGATGAAGTTATCATGACGAATAACTACCGAAAATATATAATTAAGGATGGTACAGTTGACATCTGTCGGGCATGTCACTGTCCCGGTGAATCCTTGAGACATATAGTTTCGGGATGTTCTCGTCTTGCTAACGGTGAATACTTGCACAGACATAACCAAGTGGCCAGGATTATCCATCAGCAGCTTGCTCTGAAATACAAACTTGTGGAATCTGAGGTGCCGTACTATAAGTATGTGCCCGACCCAGTTCTCGAAAGTGGTCATATCACACTGTACTGGGATCGATCTATCATCACTGACAGGACTATTGTTGCCAATAAGCCTGATATAGTGGTGATCGATCGATCAGAGCGTCGGACAATGATTGTTGATATCACTATCCCCCATGACGAGAACCTCGTGAAAGCAGAAAAAGAAAAACAATTGAAATATTTGGATTTAGCTCACGAGGTTGTCGACTTGTGGGAGGTGGACTCGGCAATCATTGTCCCGATAGTCGTAAGTGCCAATGGCTTAATAGCCAAGAGCCTCGATCAACATCTTCGGAGGCTCTCGTTGGGCGTCTGGGTCAAGGGTTTGATTCAGAAAGCGGTACTTCTGGACACGGCGCGCATCGTGAGGAGGTTCCTCTCTCTGGAGCCCTGACCACCGGCAGCTTGGGCCCTGTACCCGTTGCCGGTTGGACACTATTTTTTATATTTTTAAATGTATGTTGTTTTTTATATATATTTAAAAATGTAATTTATATGTATTTTAATGAAATAAAGGAAAATAAATACTCAAATTAATTATCTTGAACTCGTTATTTTTCTAATGTATTGGGCTTATTGATGGCCTTTGCAAAACTTATTGTAATTTTACGCTGGTATCAGGATCAAAAATATAATGAAACTCGCACTTCAATGCAATACTAACCTTGTCACACACAATATTCGAATGTATGTATATAGTTTTTAGGTATAAATTTCTTTGGTCGGTCCTTAATTTCTGCCTACTTTGGGTGAACATCGTATCAAAGTTAATCTTTATCATGTTAAGTTTCGACCTTTGACCACTGAGCGAGTGGTTTTAGAATCAACGATATTACTAGTATGAATATAGGTACCTATAAATTAATTACGGAATTATGTTTTCCTTTAATTCGAACAATGCCTAAAAATTAAAAATATTCTAAAAGATCTCTACTTCCGTAATGTACGTGTGTCGTGAACGTAAGTAATATGATTTAAAAGATCATTCATCAAAACGAGACGTACTTAGACTTTAGTTTAGATATCCTTGGATATACAACAAAATAATTTAAAACAAAGTATATGAAAACACTGATTTTTTAATATAAGATATGCTACATATGTACCCTGTCAATTACCAAAACCACACATTATATACTTATTAACCCGATAAAGTTGCCTTCCAAAACTTTCCCAAAAATCGTATCGTCCCCGTCTCGACCGCCCTAAAACTAAAGCAACAGTAATTTAAAATGCATAAATCTCCTTGGCTCAGTCGGTCCGCTAACTGGATTCCCTGGAGTTTCAACTTTCCGTTTTATGAATAGGTAATCGTTTGCGATACGATATCCACTGGACAGCGAATAGCGATGTTATTTATCTCCGTCTAGAATATGATACTTGTTAGGATACGTTCACTGGACGCGACATGTGACTAGAATGTATTTGTGATGAGATGGATGGATGATGTTTGAGGAAAATGAAATGAAATGTTATTGGCTCCTTTTGAAAGAATCTGATTATGGCTAGGATGTCTGCCCGTCTATTTGTCTGCACGTCTGTAAGTTTTTCATTGCCATCACCACCTACAGATGTAAAAATCTAAATGGAGGATACGCAACGATTTTGAAAGGTAATTTTGACTTGTGTTGGATTACCAATTTATTTTGAAAATATTAGCAAGTCCGTCTAGCGCCGGATTTTTTATAACAGCAGTCTAATTGGTCAATGTTCATGCGTACGAATCCTATCATTTCATGCAATCTAAAATTAATAGAAGAATGCACTCGGTGATGAATGTTCTGCAGCTTATACTGTTAAAGAAAACTAAGTATAGAGTATAAGGGAATCGTAAAATATGCAGGACAAAATTCTAATAAACTTTTCTGAATACTTTTCTGTTATTTGAACAAAAAAAATTAAATCTTAAAGACTTCAACTTGAATTCAAAGCACTCTTTTAAAGTTGGTAAGCAAACAAATCCAAAAAATCACTTAAAAAGCAAATGACTTGACACCTATCTGCCCCATTCGTCACGCCGTGTCAACATTCGTGTGAAACACCCCCTATTTTACATTTAATTGCATTTCTTTGTCGATCTCCCTGTTAATCTGGATGCACCCTTATCCCTTGCACACTCCAATATAACTTAAACTTCCCCTCCCCTCTTTAGTCACTCGACTATTGTACAGTTTTAGGGATGTGTGGGAAAGTTGACGGGTCTTTGTAAAATGGTTGATGTCTAGACGATGTTTGATATCGAAAAGTATGTGTTATTCGATGTTTGCGGACGCTCTTCGTTCGATTGCGTCAGCTTAATTTTTTTAAGTGAGTCCTATTTGTATTTGTTCACTGGCTCACATAGTGTGACAAAACATTATGTGACTTTAATAACTCGTTTTTAAGTAATTAATTATCTCGGCTTATAGGATATCGTAATTTAAACAAAAATACGATATTTTTTTAAACTTCTCGAGAGATATGAATACCAATACTATTATTTCAAGAAATACTTGCTTTTTCATACAAAGCGAATTCAAAATACCGTATGTAAATACAAAATGTTTTTTTGCAACTCATTTAAAATCGAACAAAATCCTAGTAACCAAACCTTTAACAACATTAACAATTTGTTACTATTCAATATTCAACGATACCATTCAATCCTTTTTAGTAATTTTCACAGCGTTTTTATGATTAATTTAATTTGCCCCGAAGCTAGAGCTTGTTAACGATGAACTCTACAAACGAGATCGCTTGTTATTTTTTAAGTTCCAATAATTTTATATTGAAGGCTTGATTCGTTAATTATTTTAATTCTACTCTCGTTAATTTAAAAGCATTTTTTTATGATTAAGTATTTATTGTGAAAAATTTTTTAGCCTCTATAAAGTTTCACTAGTAAAAAATATAGATTTTTTTAATGGTTTCAAAAAAAACTCGACAATAAGTTCACTAAATCTCGTAATGGAGGTCTTAAATTTATTTAAAAAATATCTGTTCTAATTGCAACCGTACAATTGATACAATTCTCGTCAATACAAACAATTTTCAAAAATATGACTTTAATTTTTTACTTAATCATCACCAATTTTAAAAACCTTATGCGAATGACACGTTGCCAGCCCTCGCGGGAAAAGCGCATTTCATAATAATAAAATTCCAATAGGATTCAGATACGTTTTTTAAATTCAATTAAGGTACAATTATTTACATACCTAGTATGTAAAAAATATTTAAAATTTAAAATTCGCATTCCATAATATTTTAAATCCAAATAAAAAAAAGTTTATATAGATACGCTTTTTATAAAATTCAATTTACTAGTGTAAAAATATATTTTTTAAATTTTAAATTCGAAACCTTTTTTTTAAACCAACCCATATTTCGGATGCTGGATATCTATTAACCCGTTGCGGCCGTCGCTCGAACCCCAGTTACAATCACTCACGGATGACGTCACAACCCTATCGGCCCTGCGCACGCACTGCATTCACTCGGTAATTGTATTTAATAGTTACACTGTTTTTATTGGGCCGCTGAATAGGATTATGATTTATCACTAAAATACAGCGCTGGCAATATTTTTCGTGGCTGTATTTTAGGGTTAGAATTGGTAAGCTTGTGTTTTATTTTCACAGGTTACATACGTGTTATGAAATTCTGTTATAATTATAAAAAACAGTTCCGTACATAAGAAAATTTAACAAAAATTATTATTTCAACGATTGTTTGTAACTACGACGTTTTTTTTACTATATAAATATGCATCAAAAATACATCGCCTGTGATAATTTCATAAGATACATGCTCATGACAAAATGTGTGGATCCTTAGTAGTAGAATTCAGTTTTTACCAGACGAGTACGAAACCTTTACTTATATGAAATAAAAATATGAATCTTAAATGTTGATCTATCAATAAAAATATGAAACTTATGAAATCACATATTAGAGTATCTAAAACGTAAAAAAAACAGTTTACTTATAACCTAACATCACCAACTATATACCGTTTTCATCACTACGAGAACCAAATATAAAAAAAAATCTCACTACAGCCTACAAAAATTTGCCTCACTCTACCAAAATAACGCAACATCTTGCCCATATATCGGTATCCATACATACTACGTCACAAATTTCTCGATACACCCTGAGCGCCTCGTGTGACCGCGGCTATTTGGTTCAATTCGTCGACACCTAGCCATCCGTCACAAAGGTAATCATCGGCCGTTGACCCCTAGGGGCTGACTGATCAATATTTTGGCTTTTATTTTCACTTTGACAGTTTTTCATAGGACATCGATGTCACTCGGAAATGCAAATGTAATTGTGTGTTATAATAACTTTCGTGAGACGGTTTCAAAATTACTAATTTGACCGCGGTTTGCTCGTGAGTTTTTATCGGCATAGCACAACAAATTTTGGAAAGGAAAAAAAAAGAACTTAAAGTCTGATTACCGAATCATGAGCTGACGCGGTAAAGCAGTAGCGATGTCTTGTATTACAAATGATGGTTTATAGTTTGACAAAACACTGAAGTAATAAATAGCGGTATACATTAAAAGGAGATCGAATGAGCTCAATTTAAAATCAAACCTTTTTTAACATCCATGAGAATCTATAAAGTAATATTAATTGTTTTAAATGTTCATGATAATAATTTACACAGTGACGTTTGTACAAACAGATCGCACTAGTCAGGTATATTTATGGTTTGTTATCACATGTAATGCTAACAGTTCATGGAAAATCTAAGCTATTTCTTTAACTAAGTAAAATATTCTACCTAATAAACTACTATTCCGAACGAGTACGTACAATATAAGAAAGAAAACTATTCAAAAGAGACAGTTATCTACGACAATTAACCATATCTTCGACTATAGTTTTAAAAACGAATTATAATTACAAAACTACTTCTTGAAACTCAAATTCTTGTACATTTTCCTTCACTACACAGTCATCATTATACTAAATTCCAAAACTAACATTCCGATAAAAACTGCCATCGAAACTAATAAAGAACTATTAATGATAATTAGTTTCATCAAAATTGTTTTAACAGCTATTAAGTAATTAAATAATACGACGATTGTTTTAATTATACCGAGTCATCTACTGACCTAAATACTCTAATAATGGGCAGGAGACAACGAAACGAGGAACGTGACCCTGCATATATGATTAAAAAAGAGTATAATATATCCTTCGATGTCTAAAAAAAGTTATGATCCGGTAATTTTACGCATCAACCATATAAGGAGACTAGCTGTTGCCCGCGACTTCGTCCCCGTGGGTAGAAGATATAAGTTATGATTTATACCTGGCCTGTTTTTTCCACATTTTCCATTGTATCTTCGCTCCTAATAGCCGCAGCGTGATGGTTTATAGCCTAAAGCCTTCCTCGATAAATGGTCTATTCAACACAAAAATATTTTTTCAATTTGGACAGGTAGTTCCTGAGATTAGCGCGTGCAAACAAACAAACTCTTCAGCTTTTTATATTACTATAGAAGTAAAGATAATTCTTGAATTAAAAACTCGACCACGCTTTCATAATTGGTTCATATATGCCCAGGCATATAGCTTGGCGTATGTACACTAGCTGTGAAGTGAGGAATCACTCACTGTACCTGTACAGAACCAGTTTAATATGAACTCGTTCATGGATCCTGAAGGTACATAATAGATTTGAATTAAAAATGTTGCAAATATAAATAAGCACTGTCATAGAAATGTTTGAAAATTTTAAAATCCAGTAACGTAGAAGTTTGAAATGCAATCTTTTTTTGATACGATCTCTGTTTTAAAATGTATTTATCAATGTTTGCTCGGACAAACATGAAATGTGTTTAATGTCCTTAAAAAACAAACAGCATAACAAAAAACAATCTTATGGCTTTCGTATTATAATTAAAGCAACTATCTACCTATCTACTATTACGTCATGATTGATTCCAAACAAATCTTACTAATAACATCCCACATGTGATAAAACACCCTTAATGTTATATTAATCTACATGCTATCACCCGGATGCGAGCCGTACGGCTTGCGTTCAGCCGTGTTCCGGCACCCGTCTGCCGGATAGACTGGAACGGACAAGGTTATTAAACTCCTACTGTGTTTGTATACGCGGATCTCGGTAAAATTGGATCTACGGGTATAACTAATCGGAGATGTGAAGGGAACTTGGCTGTGTGGTGTTTAATTTGACTTGTATACGAAGTGTGTGTTTCTATTACAATAGATACTACTTTGCATAATATTCAAAGTAAGGGTTCACCATATAAAAGTATCGATCTTAAATGGATCTTGATCAATTTATGAGATATAAATTCTGAAGAAAATGGCATTAATTTTAAATCAAAATCAAGTATAAAAAATAATATTCATGATATAATTATAATGATTGTGAATGCCTCCAAGGCGTAGAGCTGCATCTGTCTTCCACACCCTGGACTAAACATTTTCTTTGGTTTTACAATTTCCAATCGCGCAAAAATTACATTTATAAATAAATAACTATATATTATTCGCTCAAAACCGCTTAAAATTTCGACTATCAAACATAACAGGAAATAACCGAATAAACGCTCCAATATTTCCCGTACCTGAAACTCTCAAGTTTCTCAACGAGTTTGTATCGAATCGATATAATAGTTGAAAGGCGACTAAAGTGGTCAAATGCAAACGGTAACACTCCGAAACGTTGGCCAAACACACCAATATCACCACCATCTCCAACATGCGACCAACATTTGTCTAACACAGTTATTATTTATGCAAGCACCAGCGTAATACCGCGGCATTACCCACCAACATTGGCCATAAAATATTCAAGTGTCACTTAGATGGAACTGATAATTCACGTGTAATTTACTAAATCGTCGGTAAACATATTTGTTCGTGGGCTTTTAATACGGGCTTTAACAAAGAACTGTCCTCAACGTGATTTAACCTCAATGTTCTACAATGATTTCTAAGAAACTATTGTTCTATTTTGAACGAATAAATCTGGTATGTAAATTGATTGACTTTAGGTTTTCATTAGCCAGCTTAGCAGTTTATAGGCAGACTACAGTGTGTCGGTTTCGATTGAAAAAGAAATGTAATTTATGGTCTTATTACTCTTATTACACGTTCTATGTGATTTATAAAAAAATGTCTGAATGATTTTTAAGACGCGGCGACTCTTTAGATATCGCCACTATAAACTATGACTGAGATTTAAAAAAAGAACATCTAATAAAATTATTTTTATTTTTCTAATAACTTTACGCTACCGCGCAGGCTGGTTCCATACGACCCAGAATAGAGAATCGTGGAAGGATTTGGGGGAGGCCTTTGCCCAGCAGTGGAACATAGTGGGCTAGAGAAAAAGAAATAACTCTCCTGAAACGGATTCGCAACCGTACGCCCTGTTTCGGACCCAAGGACCCTGTTTCGGATTAAGACACGTAAGTAAACCGTTTCTTATAAAATAGTACACAATTATTAGAAACCTTCCGTTGTTCTTTATTACCTGCGTAATATTAGACAACATAATATCAATTTAAATAAAAAAGAAAATCTCTGCTCCTTCAATTTACATAAAATATACTATATCAACATTTTATATGGTCTACAATATTCTACGAAACGTAAAAGCAAACACTTAGTCCGGCCGAATTTACGCAAGGGTTCGTATGCCTTGGGGCCGTTGTCAAGGAAATTGTATTCTGTACCCAAGACCCCTACAATCAGCTCCTCACTACAACAAGGTCCAAAATTCTAAGACGCATGGAGTCACATAAACTTTGAATCGAAAGAAAAATATATAAAAAAAAATGCTGTTCTGATAATTATGGTTCATCGTAATGGGACACAAAAATACATAAGTATTGTTTTAAATTCTAAATGTTAACTTTTCTTTTCAGCAATACCCAGCAACAACACGCCAAACATAATCTACCTACTCAAATAGTGGATGAGAAAGTGTTATGTGAAAATAATTAAAACAGATTGATTTAAAATGCCAGTGAAGGTTTAGCAAGTTTTTATTCCCTTTATTTCACAAATTATCATGAGTTTGGAAAGAAGAATAATATAAGGTCCATTTCAACCAATCATACTCATTATTTTCCCAAGTCCCTTTTTACAGTAGTCTACCCAAAATTTGTTGTTAATGTGATGCATGAATTGGACCACTCGGGCTATCGATTTTCCCCGTACTTTATACTTAGAACCGTTTTCCATACACATTTACAAGTAAATTTCTGCATGATAGGTTTTCGGGGAAATTAACCTAATTACATGTTTGGTCATTCCAGGTAATGTGTGGAAACGGCGAAGTAAGTCTACCTAATTAAAACGTCTACTTAATATTAGACAAATTATATGTTATAGATCTTAATGTCGCTATCAATGATCGTGTTATCTTTGTATATGTTTTGTTGAATGGTGATACATTTAGGCCTCTTAACTCGCAGTGTAATACATAAAAATAAAGCCATCATTGTTAACCTCTATTTGAGGTTGTAGCCCAAACCAATTTCACAAAAATATTAAACCACTTACTTATTAATCTAAATATAAATAAGCCAATCGTACACTCCAATAATATTCAATCAAAAATAGACCTCAATCATGAATAAATGCAAGCCATAATAAAAAACGGGGAAAAGGTTTAGGAATACGATTTTCTTCACGAGGAAGTCAAGATTACTGCTTTGTCGAAAGAATTTCGTATGACAGCGACATTTTGAAATAGAAATAAAATTGATTTGCTCCAATAGATTTGTGACAGCACTGGATTTGAACGTAAAATGTGTATTTTACTGGCATTTTCGAAGTATGGAGTGTGTAGCATTTGACAAGTGACTTTGTTCTTATTCTTACTGGTTGTCCTTTGTTTTGATGTCCTTTGATTTCTTTACGTTATTTATTGATTCTGCAGATCGTAAACCTTTTATAATGTATATTATACTAATAAAATTAAGAATTCAAACATTTTCGGGCCTACATTTTGAAGTGAGTAATTATCAAGAACAGGTGCGCTTAAAATTTTTCAACTTTAGACAGAATTCAATCCTGTTACGCCTGGCTTAATGTCTCTTTACCAACTAGACTTTTGAGGTCAAATTTGTGAAACCCAGCCAAAACCTAAAATTTATCCATTGCAGTCACTCATTCCTGCAAACTAAAATCTCTCCATCTTAGCTCAAACAATCTTAACGACCTCCTCCCAATCTCCTCCTCTTTAAAATTCCATACATTCTAAGTACTCGTATTTTATCTTTCTCCAGTTCTCAGCTAATTACCAATTCTTCCCATCACCGCACCGACAATCTTTGCCGAGTCAGTTCCATTTCCGCTTGTTGGGATCCAGCTTCGTAACGTTCGCTTTAGAAATGCATTTTTATTGGTAACTTCCTGGCTTTAGTAAGGATTCTGAGATTGGTAATAAAGTTTAGGAGAAAAGCTTGGCTGTTTCTTGGAGAATCTATATCGGTGTGATTCTGTGTGTACAGGCAAGTCTGTGTGTTTTGCTGTATTTGTAGGTTTTGTAATGAAAATTTTGGCATGGGTATCAGAAATTGTGTTTTCGATGATTTTTTTATTACTTTCAGTTATTTAAAGATTTGGATTCATTTCAATCATTTAAGTATTTTCAATTATTCCGAAAAGTTTTTTGGTATTAAGTTCATATTTGTCACAAAAATTTGCCAGGACACATGAAGTTACGGATAAATAAAATACTGCCGTACAAATTAAAATAAAACCATCAGCCTTTTCTATTCCTTTTGTTGCTAGGCAACCAAATAAAACAGTCAGTCGGAATAATCGGTGCCTCGATACAGGCTATTATCCTGGTCAATTTGAGCAAACACATGATGGCACGAACCAGGTCACTGTGAATATTCCAAAGACTGTGTGTATATGCATAAATTTAAAACATTGCTGTGTAACACAAATTGACCTTTTGTAAGTACTTTTGATGTGTATTGAAAGATACTGTGTAGATCATTTAGAACATTCCGGGAAATATTATTCTACCGCTCACATGTGTTATGTCAAAAGCCAGTTTTGATGTAATTTTTTTTTTTCAATAAATCTTTTTGCTTGCGTGAATTTTCTGCTCATCTGAAAAACAATGCGAAGTCCAGAATCCGCCAAATATCCAAACAATTCAAACGCAAGCATGTTCAAAAGCAAAAAACTATCTAAAATATTTATTGTATTAATAATTTTCAATTTCCCTGTGGAAGTTGGTTCATATTAGCGCTACGGGTAAGTTCATAACTTCAGGTGACGACATTCCCACACTGCGTAGCTTTAGCTAGCTTTGTACTAATTGCTTGGCGTAATGGAGGTGGCATTTTCAATAGAAATTGTTGTATAAACATACGACGGTAGCAACCGATTATTGGCTTAAGAACACAAGTTGCAGTGTAAAATTCATTCGTAATTATCGGTTGTGGTCTGTTGTATTGAACTGTTAATGTGAAAATTGCTGGGCTTCGGAATATGGAAGTAGTGTAGGAAGAATGACGAAAGGAAACGTGTAATTATTTTTGCAATTTATTCGACTAGTTTTGCTTTGGAATTTGTATTGCAAAATTCTAAATAAATAAATAAATGCGGACAACATCACATACATTGTTCTGAACCCAAAGTAAGTTGCTAAAGCACTTGTGTTATGGAATTCAGAAACAACGAAGGTACCACAAACACCCAGACCCAAGACAATGTAGAAATGTGAATTTTTACATTGACCCGACCGGGGATCGAACCCGGGACCTCAGAGCTAGCGACACCTTGAAACCGGTGCGTACGCCACTCGACCACGGAGGTCGTCATTTCTGTTTTATTTAAAAAAAAATCCTACTACATTCTTAAATTTGCGTTATTTTATTTACTAAAAACAGCATTGTACTTACCTATTGCAACAAGAGGGGAGACTTTCGCGTTGTAAATAATATGCCGAAGTTTTTTAGAAAAACCCTAAACTTGTCAGTTTATCGACCAAATTGTATGTTCTTAAAAATGTTTTGTTTTTCCTAGTTGGTCTAGATTGTACATAATTACCAGATCCAAAAACATGTCATATTTGCTCTACGAGTATGATAATGACAGCATTCTCACTGGACAAGTTTCCAGTGCATTATTTAATGAAGTTAGTTCATTAGTTGTCCTTAGTTTCAGCTACGATTTTAACGTACAACCTGATACATAACATAATTATTAATGCATACAAGTTTTGCTTTTAATTGGGTATGAATTACTTTTGTACAGTAAAACGTAATGATAATTAATTTAATGATGATTTTTTTTAGTGCTAGTTAGTAGTTTAAACTGGAATATGTAAGTAATAAAATAGGCAATTACGCACGTAACGTAGGTACCAAGACAACTATGCTTAACAATTGCGTAATTTTTTTTTCGCTTTATAGACTGGTTATGATAAACTAAATTTCTGTAATCTAAATTAGGCAAATGTAAGATAAATATATACATAAATTTAATTTTTTTATCATCTGTAATAAGGGACTGGTTTTGGAGCTACCAGATAATAAAAAAAATTACCACACTTTCCTCATGTTTATCTGATTATTTTTGATACTTACGCAGCGTTACTTGGCAGCGTATGGAAAACTTGGCTTATCTTCGATTAAGTATTATGATACTGTCGAACTTACGACACCTCGTACTCGTACATTTACATTAAAAAAATAAACAAACTGCTACAGTATCCGACGCCAACATTTTTCGCGTAAAAAAATATTCGATTTCACTTAGCGGCAATACGACCACATTTCGTAGACCTCCAAAAATTTTCCAACCGTTCTTGTGTGATAAGTTTTAAGGATGAAGTCGGAATAAAAAGAGGGAACAGCAGAGGTCAACGCATATTTGTCTTTGATCATCCACAAAGATTCTGTAGGGAAAATATGAAGATGAAAGTTGGCCCCTGACTGTTTCGTTTTTGCGGAGTCTCGGAACAAAATTGCTGAAGACAGCGTTGTTTCGGTAGTGAGAACATGTTGTTTTTTCGATGATTGATACGATTAATCACGTAATAGGGCGTTCAAGGGGAAATTCTCGTGAACTCTGTTGTTGTCGTAAACATTGTATTAAAATAGCGAGTTTGTGAGGAGTTCGTCTTTCTTGCGCGCTGTTAAGTGGTTAAATATTTACCTTCAATTTTGTTACAAGTTAATATTGAGATGCCGTTATTTTTAAAGTTTTTCTCCAGTTAGGCAGTGTGACATTGCATACCTAATATACAACAAGGAATTACGTATGTCAATATGTACTACACATTTGGCATTATTAGAAATTAAACTGATTTATTCATAGGTAAGTCTGTTAGAAATATTCTACATCAAAACACTCCCTTCATCCCTCACACCCGCACCCAAATCAATAGAATTTATCCCTCAAACAGTATTTAACACAAACTGATGTTGAATCCACTTATGACCCTAAAATTCGGAATATACAGAGCGATTTGCACCGTACATTCGTTCAAGCACCCTTAAGAGCTGCTACAACCCCCATTCCTAAGACTTAGCAGATTTTAGGGGTAGTTTTTTGTGGAAACAAACAGTTTATCGAGATTTGTTCAGGCTTACAGGATTGGGTACAAGTAGGTTTAGATAAAATATTTCTTTTGTTTTCGTGTATTGCTTTTTTGGTGATTTGTGAAAATGTATTGTTTACGAATCGATTGTTTAGAAAAAAAATATGTTTTTCGTGGTATCACGTGTTAAAAATAGTTGACGAGTAGTCATTTTTTATTTCATTGAAAATTTGGTATTTTTCCAGCAGTATGATGTTAAAAAATGTCATAAATAAAAATATTGCTATTATGAGTTTGGGGTTTGTAGTTTGTGATTTATAATTCATAAATAAGGCTTTTAAGTGAAAAAGAAAAAGCACTGAAAAAAATACATTCTCGCCTATAAAAGCAAGAATTCACTCATAAGCCTTAAATTCCTTCAGTTAACATAAGTTGTAAACAAAAACAAACCAGTAACAGTAGACCCCAGCCAATATTAATCACTTGGAATAAAACAGAGACTATCCGATATTATAAATAGAATCTGTGTGTCTCCAGTGATCTATTGCCGCGGTGGCCATAAATTATGGCGTCGAGAACATTATTAGGAACTCGCAAACACGCCACGAGGAGCCAACGGTTATTTAGTGGGAATATCTTGTGGATCTTCAGTAGGTATGAAGATGTTGTTTTGCGCTGTTGATAATATTAGGAGTGTAGATGGTACCTAGATACTTTTTATGTCAAATTTTAATGGCGTTTATGTAAAATAATAAATAATTTTCTTAAAAAAAAATTGCGCTAAAGATTTTTATATGTTTATAATAATTTGCAGATGACATTTTTTACAACAACGAAGTTTTTTTTCATGTATGGGTTGATTCGTTATTTATGAGAGATACAAGCATTATTAGGCATTGATAAAGACGCAATAAAAATATTTGTTTTTATGATAGAAAAAATATTTATTTGCAGATGAATTTTTATTGGTTTTGACGTCTCTTAGTATTGTGTCAAAATTATTGCAAAACAAGTACCTACTGCAAGATTTTTAGTAGGATACATATAAAAAATAAAGCTGTCTGCACAAAATTTCCACAAAACCTCCTCTTACAAACAATAACATCAGCAACAAAACCTACGTTACTACCATACCGTTTATGACACAAAAAACCCGTCAAGTGCGAGTTGGGTTCGCAGCAATGAGGGTTCTATACTAAAACCATAGCAATCGCCGTTGCCTTAGTAATAGTATTCCGATTTTACCCTTTAGGTAGGGAACCCTAAAAACTATACCCATAACGTATATGTAGCCACCCCCCACACCCCCTATACATGTAACAAAAAAACAAACTATTGCAATAAAACAAATTACCAATAAACCGTGGAATCATCACATCATTTTATGGTAGCATTAATTTGATTCACGACCTGCCTACTCAAATATAAAAATGTTAACAAGCTGGAATTGTAATTTTTATAGTTCTAGCTGACCCAGCAAACGTTGTTTTGCCTAATAAATTATTTCTAGTTGTATGTATTTTTAATGCCATATTATAAAAAATAAAAAACAAAAAATTTCGTCCAAAAACTAAAATATTTTTTTTAGTGTGAGCAACCCTTAACAATTAGGAGTATGAAAAATAGATTTTAATCGATTCTCAGACCTACTGAATACGCATACGCAAAATTCAAACGGTGAAGCCGTTTCGGAGGAGTACGGTAACTAACACCGTGACACGGGAATTTTATATATTAGAAGATGAATTATGTCGTTAAAGTGTAATAAGGTTAGAACTAGGAATATTGGTCACTTGGGAATTTGTACATAATAATTTTTGTCTATTTAATTCAATTGAAAACCATTAAAGATAACATCAGGTATGGAGCGAGATATAAACCAGTTATGTTAAATACTAAATATGTTTCACGATAGCTATATACCTTTTAATACAGAATTGTAAAAAAGTATGCTGAAAAAATATAACGGCTTTGCCAAAAGAGCTGTGAATTTTGCCAGAATATACAAGAAAAAAAGTCTCAAACAGCATAGGGCACAGGATCCAAGCTGGCGATCATGGTTCGGTCGTTTATGGTGGTCTACCTCTGACGGAAAAACCTTCTGAAAGAAGCTCTCGATCCAGATGCCCAACGAGAACCTCCGCAGGTGTTGGTCGAGGCACTTGGCTGCTTTTATTCTTGTTCTTGGCAAACAAAAGCGGTTGGCGAAAAAAATACAATTGCCTATCAAATGCGTGCTGTTACAATCGTTTAAAGAACGTATATGAGCCACTAAACTCGCATACGTTCACTAAACACGTGAAAAATGTTTGCCATTTTTTTTCAAACTATCGGCGTAAACATATTTGAGTCAAACGAAAATCTATAAGGCCCTCTGGCCCTGTCCACCGTAATATTCCAAACATTTCTGGGTCAACATTTTAATGCATCATACATGTAACATCCCTATACATACGGACAATCCCGTAATGGAGGCTAATGGTCTTCCAAACAAAGTGTTTTAACCGCTAACACTTTAATATTGGAGAGTGCAAGCAATTAGTTAAAATTATGTAATAGGATGATAAGCAACTTTGTGCTCAGTTTAAGTGTAAAGTTTAATTATTATTGAGGCGTGACCTATTTATTTAAAATTAAGCTTTATAGTTATGTAAATAAGTTCGAAAATGTATATGATTTTTTCTGTCAGTGATCTCACACTTCTTTGACAAGTCACAAGCACTTGGCAGTTACTTTGTTGACTATACGATTTTAATACAATAATGAACGAAATATAAAAAAGCATTTGTTATTTACTTGCTGATCGTTCAGCAATATTTATGTAAGACGTGTTGCTCCCAAAGAAAGTGCTTTACATTGGTAAAATAATTTACAAGGTTAAGTGCCTGAGATTACTATCTAAAATGTCACAAACTTTACCTCTTTAATTCATTGGTATAGATTATAATAAACTGTGTTAAATTTACACATAAAGCAGATGCATCGGAAAGAACATTAAGATGCTATTTGAATATGTAGACTATAACTCAGGTTCCGCTTCTTAAACTAGTCTAGTATTTCAAGAGACAGAATTATCTAGAATATAAAACAACTTTTACCCGTAAACACACCATACCACCCAAAGCGAAATACAACACAGAATTTCAGAGACTACAAACGCTGAAGCCCGTAGTAGTTAACAAATGGAAACTCCAAGTAAAACTGTGTCGCAGCCGTTCATTCTAACACAAGGCTGTGTTAAACCCAGTTTCAGTTGGAAAACATTCGAACAAGTTATTTAGTTTTAAATGTAGTATTTTGATAGAATAAACTCAGTTTTGTGTCGGATCGTAGTTGGATGTACCGTCATTGTGCAATTGTTTCGGTAGATTTAAGCACAGAATTTAAGTATTTAACTGCTCATAGCATGTCTTTAAGTTAATTTTGGTTTTGTGGCTTTATAATAACATACAAAACGATCTGGTTGAAGTTCCAATATACAAAAACGTATCGTTATACATTTGTTTCTTTATTAATCTAAAGGAGCGTTGCCATAACGGCAACGCTCGTATATTGATGTATTTTAATAAATTTCGACTCGCATTTTTTTATTTAAGGATTAAGGACTCCGGTTGACTTCAAAAACAAGTCGGGCTATCCCGATAAATACTCATAAGTAAACCGTTATTAAATAAATGATATTCAACGGTCTTTCTTGGAGCTACATTGTCAAGCCTCATAGTAGTATCTGAATTAGTCATAATATATTTTAATCAAACTAAAAAAAATAGGTATATCATTACTTTTATTCGTAATTATTTGACTTAGACACATGTTTAACTTTACCGCTATATTGTTTAGTGAATGGTATTGTCATATACGAATGTATTGAAACTCGGCAGACGGAAAGCGGCATGCAAATAATGAAAGTTCGCCGACGTCACCGCGTTCGACACTCCCGTCACTATTAAGGGGCAGTGTGTGGCTTTGTTTTATTTTAACGTATTTATTATAAGAAAATAACATCTTTATACACAATCAATCTGTATCTGACTTCCGCAATAAGAAGAGTACCGAACTAATCGTCACGGTCGCTCAATTGTTCGATTACAATATCAGTGCAATTCTGAGGAATTGGCTTTCATATATTTAAACTCTCTTTCACAAATTCACACACAGCCACATTTAACTTTTATTTCAGAGGAAAAGGAAATTAAAATGAATATTTTCTTTCCAGGAAAATTGTTGAGGTATATTTACCTAAAGGAAATCATTAAACGTTCATTTCTATACGAGGAGAGAAACTGTTCTTGCCCAATTTGTTGTTTTTTAATAAAAATGCATCGGTAGAAACCATATTCAAAACCTGACCTCATTTAAGCACAAATTGTATCGACAGCGTGCTACTGAGGAATTTCTTCTCTCACAGCAAAAGCACTAAGCTGGCTTACTAACTTAACTAGCTAGTGTCACTTAGTTATCTAATTTGAATAAATAACTTTTGTGTTTGAGAAACGTCGCCTTAACAGGTCTTCTGTTTCTGCAGTACACTGGCTAATTAAAGTTAGCAACACACGGTGCGACCGCGGCGCTCTGTGTAACTACAGCTGCGCTGGTGCCGCCCTCTACACGTGCGATAAACAATTACAATGCTATTTGGAGTATTTATGTATATAGGTAGTGATAAAGTTCTGGTTTTGATGATGGAGGTAAATAGGTATAAATATATAAGAAAATAAATATGTAAGCTACAGAATCAATCTTTTTAGAGTATTTAAAAAGGTTGTATATCGTATTTAGTTTTAGGCTGTATTTTGCAGTAAAAGTATAAAGACATACGTATTATCAATTTGTAATTGTGTAATTGATTGTTAATAGTTTTTTTGATCATTTTCAAAACCAAAAAAATACAGTCAACGAAAACAGAATCAAACAACAAATCAAAAATTGATTAAGCAAAATAATTTTCATCAAAAACGAAAAGCGTAATATTAATAAAAGCTACTTAATTTTAAATCCCAATATAAACAGCACAAAATTAATATGGCAAACACAAAGTGAATAAAATTAATCAACGCGATTGACATTGGTACCGGGTTTGGGTCATTAGTCATTATTGATTGCTTATAAATTGCATCGGTCTGCATCTGGTCGAATCATAGAGTATTAAGGTAATGGAGTGAAATTAATCTGAATATCTTTTTAATGTCTCGTGAAGTATTATCACTTGCTATGCTTAAAATAGTTGTAACGGAGAGTATTTTAAATTTGTTAGAATACTTCTATTTTAGTAATAGATAGATAGATAGATAGATAATTAATAATTGGTTTAAAGTACAAAAATATTTGGCAGCATCTATATTCGTGTAACTCTTTTGTAAAAATTTCGTACTTATCAATTTTATTGTTCATTTTTGTAAAAATAAAAATAAATAATACATTGAACAATTTCAGGGTTTGTTTTATTTTTGACATCCATTATTGTATAACAAAAAGAGTTATTACATATTGTGCACTCCAATGACTACATAATCTTCGCTTGTAAACATGATTATGACAAACCGATACAATACGCGGACTATAGGAGGTTAATCATCTTTTTCTCTTTGTTTCTGTTTAATAATTATTGTATACACAACGGTAATGCAGGATATTTACTCGGAAAAGAGAGTTTTTGTTGAAATTGAGTTTCAATTCAAAAAGAACATGAGAAATGAGAATAAATACACTGAGTAACAAATTATGAAAATAAACCTCATATGAGCTTAATCAAGCTCATATGAGCTCGCCAATACGCCTCTATATCATAACTTTGTTAAATTTCAAATCTTACTTACCCTTCATTTAGCAACGATTAAGTTTCCATCCCATTCTAAAGTTATTTGATTAACTAAAACATGTACTCGAGTACCCATCCACAACACAACATAATGCGATTATACCCAATATTTGCGAACCCTTCGGGTGTACATATTTGAGAAATTTAAGAGGATTTGTCAAGTTTCGAGGCGTCCGACCGACTGTTGAAATCATGTACACCCTTGTTAGTCTGCGAGTGACACCGCGTGATGTGCTTTGAAAAATTGTTCCCGGACAGAAACATGGACGTGGGCAAAAAATCAAGGGTTTTGTGTTTCCTAACAAGGTACGGCTTGGAAGGGTTTAGCCTGAGTGAATGGTAAATGTAGAGTGCGAAAACGAAATTCTCTTCTATTTTTGAAGCTCGTGGAGATTTTATTTTTAAATGTTGTTTTTAATTTTTTTTTATTGCATTATACATACCAATCGAACGTTGAAATGGATTAAATACTGTTTGAACGAAATAAACAGAAGAGAATCTAGTTTTTTCCCATAGTGAAAACTCTTTGATTAAATACAATGTTTGTTCGATAATCCCATTAAATTAAAAGAAAATATCGCATAAATAAATTTGTTTATAATTTTAATTGAAAATGATCTTAAAACATTTTTCTTCTTTCCTATTAAAGGCGAATGCCGAAAATTTTAGGATTTTTCCTGTAGAAGTAAAGAAAACAAAATTGCTGTCTCTAAACGAAATTTATTATAACATTGATACGTATCACGTGTATTATTATACGTAAGATACGAAATATCGTATTTTAAAAGAAATGAGGAACTGACATTGAGTGTTGTACTTACGTGTCGCTTACTTAAAGTATAAACTTACAGCGGATACAGCGTAAGGTTAAGGTCTAAGATTTTTTATCCTATCAACTTGAAAACATGTGAATAGGGATGATGACTAGGTATAAAAAGAAAAAATCTCATTAGTCCCTCAGTTAGATAATTGAAAAGTATGAGACACGTATTTTTTCCTTTTTCAGAAAAACTAGAATTGACAAAGATTAACTGCTTTAAAGTTTAGGAGAAGGGGCTTGTGACGTAACGATAGAGTAAAATTTATACTCAATCGCGACGTCACGCGTAAGTTTCATTCACTGTAATTTGGTTAAAAATACGTATCCATTATTAAACAAAAAACTACAAGACGGACACTGCAAAAAAAATTGTCATCATCCCTATTTTGTTGAATAAAAGTATGAGATTTTGGTCTCGCTATACTTAACTATGGCTACTTATTATTCAAATCATCAAACCTTTCAATGCACCTTCAAAGATATACAACTAATTTTAATGTTCGACTAGATTCATTATACAAATCAAGAATTCATCTGAAAACAGTTCTCTACTATTATTAATAAATACTGGCTCACGAAAAGCTATAAGCGTCCTTTTATAACTTAGACCAAGCCAAAAATCTCAGTGGGCCTTTCCCGGGATCAACCTCGAATCGAGATCGTAACTCGATCATATTGTAACGTGATTACCGGGATTCAAGTACTCTTCGCTTGAAGCTTTTATCTATAATGGTGCGTTATATTGTGTTTAAAAAAGGAAAAGTGGTTCCGTACCCTCGGTCGATCTGTGTTGCGATTGATACCGTTAGATAGGAATTGATTTTTATGGCCTGTTTGTATAGCAATATATAAGTTTAGTAAGTCCGTTAAAGATATTTACAAAAAATATCGGACACTCATTTTTTTTATTGATGATACAGTAAGTTGAAATCTTGGGTGGCGTGTCGTCACTTATCAGTACACTTAACCACAGATTACTAAATAATTGACTTTACCAAGAAGTGACGTTACGTAGTACTTTTTATTATCTTTGATCCGTGGTGTCCTCCTACTTTTAATGATTTATTTTAACAGAAAATAACTACATACCGAACCAAAACATTTTAGAAATCTATCCATACAACTTATTAGATCTTTTGGACAAATGGTACAAAGTGTACAACGTACAAGTCTCAAACAGTATTGTCCTTAAGTAATGTATGATTATGCTAAGGTAATAATAATAATGTTTAGACTTTCTGGTTTTCTGTTGCCTGTTTGCACTAACCACTCAACTAGAGCCGTAATAATTAAATTGACTACAAGCTCAGACTATTAAAAATAGTATAATGAACCAAACGACTACCATACCACTTGACATAATCGCATTTTAGAATAGGAAACACAATTATTATTCGATAACAATATTATCACATATTTCCAGTACTAGTTTTAGCCAATATTATACAACAATCAATCGTACTGACTAATTAATTGAAGGTAATCAAACAAACACGTTGTTTGCGATGACAACAAAGTATTTATTGTGATTTGTTTATTAAAATAATAAATTACTGTTGTATGAAACATTCCGTGTTTGATTATCATGATTAATTAGTAAATAAATAGTTTTGCAATGATTTGAATCAGATGTGAATTTATTGCTGACTTTTAAATTAAAGTTAATGAAATTGAAATTTGATATTGGTTGTATAAAAATGAATAAGTTTCTGAAATTATGTTTTTACTTAAAAAAATGTCGTCGTCGTGTGTGATAGGCATTGTCGATACTGAGGATTCCATACAAAACCTTTGAAAAATATAAATTTTGCAACGAGAATTGGTAACCATATTTAAAACCGTAGCAGCTCAACGTTGCTAAAACTCAATATAATTTTAATATTTTTAATAAAGCAGGGACAGAAGTACATCTGTCATTTTTTAACTGTCCAGCTTTCACTTTTCATTAGACATACGGACAGACAGACGCAGACTGGGGATCCTTAGTAATAGGGTTCACTAATTATTACCCTTTGACTAACGAACCATACAAAAAACATTTCCAATACCTGTTATCTGATTCATCTTCCTTATACACGCAGCTTTTCCATAATATTTAATTTTATTACTACACACAAAATAAAATTAACCGAGTATTTTCTGAAACATATTTATTTACACTTCTTATACATTAACATGTACAATGGCGGACTGAATACTTGAGGCATTCAAATATTCTTTACAATATTTTTCTACTAAAGAAGTCCTTGAAAAACAATGACTAATAAAAAGATAAGTTGGCAGAGATCTGTGATTTTCGTACGAAGTTCAATAGAATCTTTCAATCGAGACGTATTCATTTCCTTTAAGCTTCTCATTCGTACGTAGCGAACAGAAACATACCTTAACAATGTATTAAGCAGAAGTATAATACGTATGATCATCATTTTAGCCTTTTCCCAAATATATTAGGGTCGACTTCCAATCTAGCCAATTTTTTACAAGGAGCGACTGCCTATCTGATCTCCTCAACCCAGATGCCTGGGCAACACGATACCACATACCACTTAGACTGCTTGTCAGAGTTATTTCTAATTTCTGACTACATGTATAGAGTGTCAAAGATGATGAAGAGAGTATAATGCGTTTGATGAAGGATTAAATTATGGAAAGAACACTGGTGGAATATGGTATCGTCAACTAGCAATTAGACGTAAAAGTTATTAAGATTATTTATATATTTTTTAGGGCCGCAGACCCATTAGGTTAATTTGAAACCCTGTTACTAAGGCTCCACTGTCTGTCCGTCTGTTACCAGACTACTAGAAAATTATTGTATGGACCATGACAACTAGAAAAATAATATTTTATCATGTATTAAAACGGCAATACCGTTGTAATATGATGGAAATAAAAATCAAAGTCAGGAATTTGATGAAAAATTTGAAACATTTTACCAATTTATTTTTCCATATTCTTCCCTTTATTTATTTAACATTAAACTTCTGTACTTTACCTGCCTAAGAACGGAAGCTGTGAATATTCGGCGCGACGGTTGCAGCGCCCCCTGCAGCAGACTGCTACATCCGGTTTCAACTTCCTGCTCTTTCCAAATCACGGTTTTTAGTTCAAAAACGTTCAATTGATGTTATTTATGTTTTCCTTTACTTGTAAAGGATATGTCTTGAAAATGTTTGTGAGTTAAACGTTTTGAGCGGTTACATTTGTATTATCTGCTTTTGATAAGTTAACATTTTAATCGTTACTTTTAGAGTTGTATAATCAAAAGTAAATGATTATGTTATTATTATTTGTACTCAAACTAAAGACACGCTTTTAAAAATTAAAGGTTTGGTAAAAAAAACTCATCAATGCGCAATTCAACATAAATTAAATATAGGATTATTAAAAAAAAAATGTTCACAATTCCATTGCAGAATCTTATTTATTTATTGGATTTAAAGGCATATATCACAATATTAAATACGGTTCAACATCCAACAAAACGACATACCCATGGCCTAGTCTGTTGAAACTTATATAATTTCTTCGCTTCGATGCTCTTTTCTTTTGGAGCAAAATTTATCAACAGCTTTCTTCAACAATATCGATATACATAAACAAATATACACAAGTAAAATGGCGAAAGGTTTCACTGATATTCCACTGACATACTAGAAATTCAACCTCGGAACAGTTTAAATAGTTTTGTGTGGGATCTATTCAGGACGTAATTTGCACGCGGCTCCAGTTACTGTGGCATTTCAGTTAGGATTATCCCCAGTAAGCGCCTTACTAAATGGACAAACGAACTATATTGTCAAACTATTTTGAAGGCAAAATAAGTTATAATTAGTGCGGAATATATTTGCTTAAGTATACACCGTGATTTTTTAGTCGTCTTACAAATGTATCCAATAACTAGAACACGTTCAAAAAAAAAAAACAATTGAATTTTTGTTCAATATTATGATGCAATTTGCAGTTTTTTAGAAACACCGCTCTGTTGCGAGCGCGGTCCGAGCCTTGTAACAATGGTGAGGGGCGCGGGCGGCGGTGTTTTTATCATTTTTAATAGTATATTTCAGATTTCTCTTGTTTAATTTTCTTCGTACTTATTATCTTAGTTGATGATAAAAAATAATAATCGCGCCTAGGGGTATTTTACGTCGGATACATGAACTGGGCTGCTTTTGTAAGACGACAAAAAAATCACCGTGTATTTGATTACAAGTATGAAACTGTTATGAATGCGTCCTGAGAGTTCTCTTGCGTTTGACTAATTTTAACGATCGAACGTTTTTTATGGACGGAATCCGCCTCGAGTGTTACTTACTTACTTCTTCTTTGGTGTCTTTTTTTTTGTAAATCAACCGCTCTTATTCTAAATTATATTTCTGTGATTTAATAAATTACATCAAAAACTTATAAATCAACAAATGAGTTTTTTCTCTTTGTCATTAATCGACCAATTTTCTTGGACGATAAATCGCTTTCTTGGACTAGACTTAGAATAGATTTCTATCTGGTGTTTTAAAGATAAACTAACTTTGTTTTGCGTGTTGCAGTTTCGACCCCCGAACGCTTATTATGATTCTAAATATGCATGTGCTTTTAGCATGTGAATTGAATGTTCCTTAATTGGAGACGTTTTAAAAAACAAACGAATTCTAAAACTCATCCAAGAAAAAAATAAACATTATAGAATTTAAAAATCAAAACACAAACAGTGTGAAATGGATATTTTCTGCAGTAAATCTTATTACTTGCCGCCACCCCGCCGTGTCACGTGGCCGTCTGACACCGACGCTGGACGCTCGAGCCAATATCATCGAGAAAATGATATGCCTGACTTTATAGAATATTACCTTTAGAATGTCTTGTCAGATCCTGTAGATAACTGAGTGTGTTATTGAAAGAGGTAGGAAGAGAGATGTTTATGTAAGTGATACATTTGGTACGAAACAAATAACTGTCTACAAAGTTGCTAAAATTTCTATAAGCTGATGCGCTTTGTGCAAATCTTAAGACATTTGAGGCTGAATCTAAAATGTATTACTGTTCTGCTAATGTCCTTCTTGTTTTGGGATCATACGGTGGACAAAAGTTGGTGTCCTATTAGACTCACTGCAGCGTCTCTTCCTTTCACAATTATAAGTCTTTCTTTCAAAAGTGTCTATATATATGTTATTAATTTCACAGGCTAGAATCTATATATCACAAAATAATTAAGTAAGTAGAAATTTTGAGCAAGAACCTCTTCCGACAAATCAAAAACACAAGCAATAATCAACAATATTACTTACTTTCCTACTCCAAACCAAAACCTATTGTGTAAACACGAAAATCTTCAACACTCTATGACATGAATCGATTACAAGCTTCAGTACCTCAGAATTAGCAGATCGGAGGTCAAGTTAATAATGTTAGAACACCCTCGTCACTCCCGCCTGCCTATGACAGCATCTGACTGGAAACTTTGGGGCTTAAACAAGTATAGTACCTTTATAATAACTATCGTGAGACTGATTCATTATTAAATGATGTAACGGTTTACTCACGCGTATTTATCGGGGTAGCCCGACTAGTTTCGGACCCAACCGGAGTCCTTAATCATGAGCAGACGCGGCGGGATCGCGAGTCGAACTTTTTCGTGTTCGACTCGCGATCCCGCCGCGTCTGCTCATGATTAAGGACTCCGGTTGGGTCCGAAACTAGTCGGGCTACCCCGATAAATACGCGTGAGTAAACCGTTACATCATTTAATAAAGTATAGTACCTGTTTGGAGATTGGTGTAGCACGATGGAGCAATTATGTGATCAGTTTATGCAAGTTTTGTCTTGGGTATTTTGTAGAGACAGTTTTATTTGGCAGTCAAAAAATGGCAAACTAATGGAAATTTAAATGTAACATAAAAAGAACTGTAATAATTTTATCTGATCCTATTAGAGCACACATTCAAAAGAAGAAAATTAAAAGAAAAAAGTTGTTTTCTGTAGGTATTCTTTTAAGTTGGTCGGTGAACTTGTATCTAATCATACTGATAGATGTGGAGCTTACTGATTCAGAAAGTCATAACTGTGGGAAATCAAACGTCTTGATAGTATTTAAGATGCGTTTATTTTCGTAAATAAATTATAAAACTATTTCTTTAATTCTTCATACGTCTTCTTTCTTATCGTCTTCGATATTCTCCCATTTACTCTTCTCTCTCACACTATCCAACTCTCACTCAGTTTACCACCTTGACACCTAGTCGTTTCATCCCCACATTACTGCCATTTTTATGTTATCTACAGCCTTATTTATCTAACATCCCACCAAAAAGTATAAAGTAAAAAGATGTACTTGTAATATTTGTACTTCTATATTTTATAAAAAGAATTGCCCCAAGAGGAACCACCTTAACAGATGTTCAACTTTGACAATCCAACCGAACAACAAATAAGAGCCAAACCCATCCTACTTAAATACCTCAAGGCATTCTGCTAACCATCCTCAATCCTAAACAATTTCTCCATTGAAGGCTAGTTCAAATACCGAACGGAAAAAAAAAGAAAAAAGTAAAGGGAAAATATCTAAAACCGCATTCGCAGTTACGCTCCCGTCATTCAATCCACTGATATCTCATTTTGCCGCGCGAATAGACCCGAACAAAATGGATAGCGATTCGAGACCCTTAAGAACCGGTTTAAGTTATAGAAGCGTGATCGTGAATTTTGCCTCTACCAAAACAAATTAAAAGGAGGGGTATTTTGCTGTAGCAGAAGCAAGACAACACTACGACAAGAGTATTGCGCCTTCCCCTTTGTCAATGGCAACAGCCCTTCTTGAAGAGCTCATAGTAGAGGCGTTAAAGATATACAATACAAAGGAAAGTGATCTTATTATAGATACTTTTTATTTACTGTTTAGGACTGTTTCGGGTTGTTCGATATTGATTTATTAAGGTTTTTTTATTGTTATATAAGGTTAAGCTAGCTTCCAATGCGTAGTACACGATTAAGAAGCATAACTTTTCCATCTATTTAACAACGCTGATATAATTTTAAACTAATAAAAGACGAGTTCTGAATTATTTTCTGAACTTTTTCGGAGTAATTAGTCCACGCTATCATTAAAACTCGATGCAAATATATAAATCTCTAAAATATATAAATCTCGTGTCACAATGTTTGTCCTCAATGGACTCCTAAACCACTTAACCGATTATAATAAAATTCGCACACCATGTGCAGTTCGATCCAACTTGAGAGATAGGATAGTTTAAATCTCAAGTTATAGTCGCAATTTCTTCTAACCACGCGGACGAAGTCGCAGGCAACAGTATAATGTATATTTTTTAAGAAAGAACCAAAGGTCTGAATTATATCACCTTCTTACGCGTACGGACTCATAATGCAAATCAATTGGTGCTAGCCGGGATTCGTACCTGACCCTTAACTTAGCAGACCGATTATAATCACCACTGGGTTATCACTACTAAAGAGTGAAACTATACTGGTATATACAAAAACTACTCTAAAACTCATCACAAGAACACTCTTACCTGAACAACTGGATACATAACGATGCACACTTTTTACGTTTATTGTTTGTCATCTGAGTTCTGACACATACAGCGAAATGCAAATAAAGACCATGAATATGAATTTATAGCTCATGTCGGAACAATAAAGAACATAATTTTCTAGAACACTCCTCGCGATAAGACGTAAAGATGATTTATTCTCTACTCCTTCTAGAATTTTCTATTTTGCCTTCGTTGTGATCGTGGAAAATTTTATTAACTTTGTCGAGTCTGGAATGTCTTGTTACGTCATCAATTTGAAACTCAATTTAATATGTATTCTTTCTCAGTTATTTGATGCAGTCTACTCGTCACACGAAAAATAATTGCAAGCGAAATTAGTAGCGCTAGCCATTGGCGATGATAAGTTAGTAATGCTCCGGTGTTTTTTGTCTGTTCGTCAGTCTGTCATCACCAAAATCTATAATTGAAAATACACAAATTTTGTACTGCAGTAACCCTATATCCACGTCTATACTCTATACTTTACTAATATATAATGCTGAAGAGTTTCTTTGTTTGTTTGAACGCACTAATCTCAGGAACTACTGGTTCAAATTGAAAAGATATTTTTGTGTTGAATAGACATTCATCGAGGAAGGTTTTAGGCTATATACCGTCACGCTGCGACTTATAGGAGCGAAGATACAATGGAAAATGTGGAAAAAACAGGGCAGAAATCCTCAATGCCACAAGTCCGGCTTATACTTGATTGGTTTTTTTATTTTATTTCCAAATCGTTCTTGATCTTATCGTCCAATTTCCTACACTTGCACCAAACACGTGTGATCTCGCTTGAAACTGTGACCCTACCGGTGTTGAACATTGAATTTCGTGTAGCGACACGTTTTCCTGAAAATATTACTCCGTCATGTATCGCCCCGGTATTATGTTAGGCAAGGATGCCATGTTTTTGGATGTATGGAAATTTGATTACTGTAGATTGGTTTTTAGTCCTTTATACAAATTCTTGTTTTGCGAACATCTTAGTCGATTTTGTCTCAAAATCGATGGTACTGTAGTTTTTATATTAGCATTATTAGGTATAGGAAGTGTGACTCAACAGTCTGGTCAGACATTCCTTCGTCATCACTAACATCCCTTAGACACCCCTTCCTCAAATGTATTTTTATGAATTTTCATCGCTTAAAGATTTGTTTGTTCACTTAATTTTGAAAAAAAAAAAATGTACCTCAATACAGACTTCTACTAAAATACGACAAACCTGGATGTACCATAGTGTCGCCGCTTATTGTAAAGTAAAATTTTAAATTAGAGTCAAGAATTCTTGGCAGTAATTTAAGTTATTGTTATTGATGAAGAAAAACCTTACAAATTTTGAAGACTGTCTTTAATTATTATAATGTCGTCAAGCAATAATTCTTTATCAGTGAAGATAGATTTCTACTTTTTTTATATTATTTTTTAAATAAACGACTCCCGCACTAAGGAGTTTAATCCTTGTGTCGCGGGGGGTTTTACAAATATACAAATCACATGCACAAAGACACACCCAGACTCAGATCAAGCATTTGTGGATCACACAAATACTTGTCCTACGCGGGGATCGAACCTGCGACACGACACGCACAGTGGTTTTGGCGTGGTGACCTCAACCACTCGGCTATCCGTGCAGTCTTTGTATTTAAGGATCTAACTTTACCGAAGCATATATCAAATGCTATGCAAAATAATCTTACATCAGATAGAAATCTAGAATAGGTTTTCATTTAGTCTGAGAAATAATTTTATTCCCGTTCTTTAATGTTGGTACAAGAGTTTCTGTTATTGTCTCAAAACGTTATACCTGGTGTTTTTATTACACAACTGAAATAACTAAGTGGTAGTCAGTACTTTGAACTTGTCTTTATTGCCACTTCAACTCGTGAATGCTAAGTGGCATTATAGCTTTATTATATTATGACAATCTTTTTTATTTTATTTTTTATTTTAAATGAGATTGCATTAGTCATTTAATTTAACTGTTAAATCTAAGAGTTGATGAAGACCGCAAACCTTTTTACATAGTAATCGATGTCTTATTGCAAAACGGCACTCTGTATGGCCAATCACTGTTCTTCTCGCTTGCATTATTTTTCCCTTCAAAGGGGAAAAATCGTAATTTCAGTTCCTTGACACCGAAATTGTTGATTTTTTTCTTTATAAAGCGATCTTGTATGATTGCGTATATCCCGAGTACATTGATACCTCTTTTTAAGGGATTTAATACCAACACACATACATTACATCCTTCACTGGACTATAACAAAAAACCCCTTCTAGTCCATACACACACACACTAAGAACAAAGTATTACGATACTTGTCATAATAAAAATAAATCATTACAGGCCAGTGCCGTGGCTTTAAAAACCCGTTCTACACTGTCACCTCCAATCCGTTTTCAATTAACGTGTCCAGAGCTGCGTTAACGCCCGCCCTGCACGGCGGCGGCGTAAGGGTTAGTACACATGATAACATGTGAATACGAATGACGAGTTGTGTGAGTTGCGGGGTTTGGGGATGGTGTACACTGGTTTTGTGGGAACATTTTGTTTAGATCAATCAATGCAACTTGTTAGGTGTGAGTTGCGTGGTTAATATGACAATAAGACAACGTGTAATTAGAATGGTTTGAGAAAAAGCGTTTAAAAAATCTGAGCAAAGAGATTCTAATAAAGTATGTAGGTGCGCTATAATTTATACATTCTGATGATATCATCACATAGATTTGAATGACTTAAATTTTAAAATATTAAAAATTTATGATACACAAAAAAAAATCACAGAACCAAAAAACAAATCAAGAACGTTTCAGACATTGGTAACAGTAAACGCTTAAAAAATCCCTAATTTTACCAAAAGAAATTGAATTTCATTTACAACTATTAATAAGTACGTAACAAAATTACCAAACATTGTGTACCCCAAGCTTAGCCTCCCGCCCGCCCCTTATTCAAATATCTCGCAGACGCGGTAGGATGCTAATTACGTAGGCCAGGGTGTCTAGCCCCATTCAATGATGCTCCCGGTATTATACACGGATTTGACTTAGATTCTGATCTCATTGTTTTGTGACTTTATTGGCATTGGAGTATTTAATTACGGTCAGCGTCGAAGTGTGAAATTAGTTGGGTATTATTCTGTTGTTAGTGTAATACTGTAGTACCATTAGTCTTGTTTTGTGACCCTGTGAAAGTAGAAGTGTGTATGTGTGTCTGTTTGTTTATGTGAATATGTGTCAGCCGCGCAGATGTCGGTTATAGCTACAGAAAAATTACCCTTCTTTAACGACGCCGTGTAAAATGTGTCGAGTAAGAGGTGTCAGCTACCTCTATATAAAATTTCAACGAAATCCGTCCAGCGTTTTGAGCGTGAAGAGTTAACAATCATACACACATCCCACTCACACACATTTACTCACACATACACATGAATGAAATTAAGACACGCCACAAACTCTTCAAGAGAATCAAACAAATCAATTCAACTTAATAACCACTCAACTCACAGCTACTTTCTAACACACGTAAGATCATTCACATCTATCATCATAATCCTATACCTCCATTAACACTGGTGAACATGGAGGATGCAGCGTCCTCTCTCGTTAATCTCCGGGTAGCCATTTCAACACTCAAGGTGGATTCTACGAATGCATATGAACATGATCAGGATTTAATCTGGATTGAGATGAACGTAGTTTATTATATAGTTCTGAATTTTGAATATTTTAACAAAAAAATTGAAAGTGAATGTCAAATCATAGTCATTTATCAGAAACCATAACTAAAGATTAAAGCAGAAATACGGCTTCGCTGTACTGTCCGTTTGTCCACTTCTCCGTTCTTCAACAGAAACTGTGATAGCTGGTCTGTTGAAATTTTCACAGATGATGTATTTCTGCTGACTCTAGACAACCGCTGCCTAAACTCGATCCATATTTTAAGGAATTTAGGTCATAAATTGATTTGCTACCCAACCGATTTTCTTAGCTTTCAGCCTATTTGGATGGAACTCTCGGACTGAACTGTCGCGGATCCGAGTAGTCCGAGAAGTCTTGATCAACAGCTTTAAACACTCTCTACGTCACATATTGCACAGTGGATCCACAATTCTAGCCGGCGAGAGCTTAGCCGACAGTGAATGAAGGATTACAAGGCACTGGTGTATGGACACCGACACAAAAACGCGGATGAAGTAGCATAGCGTTTGGGTTTAGTCAGTAAGAGTCCAACACTATCCGTTCCCTCCCCCGAGGGAACGTCCATGAGTATTCTCCGGCCAAACCAAAAAAATGTTGCTCAGTGGATACGCAACAGTACATTGCATAAATCGGCGTATCACTTCCACACAGAAAGCAGTCCCGTTGTAGATCAAAGTGGTCTGATCCTTCACTTAAAACCCGAGTTCTAATGAAGTTGTTTATCGGTGATTTCGTCCTCTATTGCATTAGGGGCGGCGACTAATAGCTCCGTAACCATTTAGGACAGGTATTTAGGTAAGACCCTGTAGTTTAAACCAAAATTGATTCTGGCAGCCTTCTACTTTGTTGGGTATATGAGACAAAATGTAAAAAACTACTAGTACTTTGACAAGGAGTAAGATTCTTGAAAGTACCTCAATGGTTGAAGTTTGTGAAGGAATCTTTGTAGATAAACTTCTACGAAGGACAGAGTTAGCTACTGATCAATGCAACTTTCCAACTTCATGTTACCATGATACATCATATCCCTGACCAGAAGACATTACAAAAAAAAAACAAATTCATTGTTTATTTGTGGCACTCGAATAAAACAGAGATCAAACGCAGAGGAACGTTTCGGCGAAACCGTGTTTCTATTAAGCCGGTCAGGCAAGCGTGAAGTCGTGTGAACAACGTAGCTGTATTGAAATGTGAAGTAGCCGACAATTGTATGAGAACTCTCTTGTGTAGGTATCTATATATGTACTTGTAGTTATTTGGCATGCCTACAGGAAACGTGGAGTTTTTATTCCGGTTCTCATCTATAGCAATGTCATTTTCGAACCTGTAACGTAGTCCTAACTAGTTTAGGTGTCTCGATAAATACATATGACTGAATAGTTATGTTTCAAAAGTTCCCGGTAAGCGATGATAAAATTTTGATTTTTGATTTTATATTATCAAAAAAAAATGACAAATATGTTCTTTTCTGCATGTATGTCTCCCCGTGACCGTCTTTAAAAACGTCGGGCCTCTTCATAAAATAACAATTATAGATAAACATTTTGAGTTCGACAACCTTCTACATTATAAATGTATTTAGAAATGTTATAGAAAACTCACATTTTTGTAAAGGCAGACTGGCAAGTTGATTGATCAATGGAACTATTATAGAACTTGTTATGTTGTGTTATTTGTACCTTCATTGACATTATTTTAAATGTAGATTTAGTTACAAAAAAACCGTAGAAAAAAAAATAAACAAAAAATATTTACAAAGCCCATTGGTAAAGATTGTTCTGTATCTGAGTTCAACGTTAGTTTGTTTAAGAACAAAGGATTGAAATATTAATAACAATATTCAAGAAACGAATTTGATATAAAACTTGACACTTCATAATAAAACTCTCCAGTTCAGTCCTCTTCAGCCGAGATCCAGTCACACTTCCAGTCTACGTGGTAATGTTTTGTAATTAGCGACTGCCTGTCTTGGTCTCCCTGACAACCAATAAAATTCGATGACAATTTATTGACCAAATTCATTTCACCAGCTTATCGAGAACCGAAAGTAATCATAATTCGAAGTATAATTTAAAAGTAAACACAGGCCTTTAAAAAAATGTTAAAATATTAAAAAGCTACAAGTGTGGGTAAATGTATCTGGGCGTTTTCCAACGTTTTAATACAATTATGTAGGGGTCCGGGTCGGCTAAAAGCTCGTTTATAATAGCATTACTTTCGTTTTCGTCAGAAAGCGCGACACTAAACCAATTACGGAGTTTCAACGTAGTTTTTGGTGTAGCTGGCCTATCGCGTTTCAAAGGGTTGCATTTAATATAACGGTTTATATTTTCTTTTTGATGCCACAAAGAAACGGTGTCTGTGTTCAGTGCCAGTCTTTACTGGCGTAAAATTCGACTTATGTATTTTTTAATTTGGAATTCGAAATACAAACATGGCTGAAAAACTTTGATAACAATAAGCCAAACGGTGTGATCTTTTACTCGGTGATCTTCAAGAAATTATCACAATGCTTACTCGAACATTACTATTCGGACCGTGGACTGAATACAGAATGAAAAATAAATGGAGGGATCAAGATTTTATAGTTTCTTTCATCTCTTGAGGTCCTTTTCTCTTGACATACATTGCTTGAAAACAATACATATAAGAGCATTATCTAATTTGATAAAACTTACCTCGCTTTATCTCCCACAAAACACAAGCCAAAAGAATATCTATTCAGTATCATTATAGATGTTCCACAGTACATCCAAAAAGTCTTTCCTTGTTCCTACCATTAAGTTAACGTTTAGTTATAAATCTACTAGAACGTTCTACGCTTCCCTTTTGTTTTCCTCGCCAGGGCTGGACTGGACTTGGCCCGCGTGACTTCTTATAACACGAGATGGAGGGAAGGAGGCAAAACTGAATTTAATGGTCGAATTTTTTGACTTCCGAACAGGCGAATTATGCAATTCTCCACCTAACATGTGTCTAATAAGGTAATGTTTACGAGATTGTGATGTTATGAAATATAATTTAAGTAATCTAAGGAATTACTAATTTGATTTTGATATAAGGAATAGAAAGGCTCGTTATTTGCGGGTGTGAGGCTACATTTGAATCCAAAAACTAGCATCATACGAAGTGTACATGCGTTATCTAGTTCTATTTAAAAGCACTACAAGTCAGTTACGGACGTTTGGACGCTGGACAATCTGAAACCCTGACGGTAATGGCCAGCAAGTACGTCCCAGTCCCTCGCCTGTGGCTAGAAAGCATCCGTAAACATTAACTTCTGAGAGTTAGGTTACACTACTTCATAGTTTATATTGAGTATCCTTCCAGGAATATCGAAGGAAATGTTAAATGTTTTCGTAGGTTTAAATTATTGAATTTGAGCCTTTTGCTTATATTTATAGGTTAGGTTATTGTTTAATGTAAAACTTTGTAATTTACCTGGGAGTCAATTGGCATCTTTTTGTAATAATTGTTTGCACTTTGAATTTAAATTGATGTGGTTTCTACCATTTATAGTATATTAGTAGTTCCTTGTAAATTGCGGTAGGTACTTTGGTATGTTTCTGACTAAAGTGTTTATCAATGCGCAAATTGGCTGCAAAGTCAGTTTTTAATTTAATGAACTGAGAATGTCGCATTAAAAATATTTAGAAAACAGTAAGTATTGCTCACAGTTAGTAAGAGATTTATTTACAACGTGATTATAAAACAAATAATTTGTTTACAATCTTAATCGCGTACGTATTTTTATTTATCAATGTTGTTCAACAACAGATAATGATTTATCTTGTTTAATAACTAGAGTAAATAATTAAGAGTGTAACATTCTTTCAATGATTTTAAATATATTATTATGAAGAATGAAAATAATCTTCTATTACGGCACTTACAAGACATTTAAACTATCCAATCAAATCCTTCACTTTACGTTTTCACAAACATTCATGTCAAAGACTCCAAGAACAATAATTCGTGAGTCACAAAAATACTAGTCCTACGCGGGGATCGAACTCGCGACTCCTAGTCAGTTTGGCGTGGTGACCTTTACTACTCGGCTCTTTGTACAGGTATAAGAAATGCTATTCGTAAGTCTCGCAAAAACTCGAAAACGGCTGTACTGATTTGGCTCATTTTAGTCTTGAAATATTCGTAGCAGTCCAAGGTAGGTTTAAACGGTTTTAAAATAGGGAAAGTCTGCAAAAAAAATAGTACATCAACTGTTAGGCGGTACGTAGTTCGTACTGAAATAAATACAGTAAATATGTAAATATATTTGACTATGAATTAGAATAAAGCCTCGATCAATAGAGAGTAAGACCATATCTACTAATATAACCAATGCGTCATTAATATCGGGCTCCCATATATTACCACGATAGCGCTGATAACAGTGATAACAGATAATACGGCAATACTTTTGATAGTTCAACGTAATGGCAATTATGATAAAATTTATGATACATAGTAAACAAATATATTATGCAGATATTTAATAATATTCAGGCTATATCTGAAGTCCCAATGGCGAATTTATTTATGATCATTCCCATGATCGTTGAGTTCGCAATTCACCTATTTTTATAGTAAAAATCGTGAGAGTAATTCATTATTGAATAATACAATATGAAACTACGTGCTTAATTTATGCATATGAATATTTTATTGTATTTGCGACACTTTCACTGAATTAATATACATATTTTATATTCGTTTAGGAATAGTTCATTAAAATAAATTCATTAAATTGTACACAGTTTTTAATTTTGTATTTACCTTTAATATTCTGCTATGTAACTGATATTATTGATTATAAATTTATGTTTCTGTGTTTTCTAACACTTTTACATACATTAAGATGATATAAAATTCCCGTGTCACGATGTTAGTTACTGTTCTCCTCCGAAACTGCTACATAGTTCGCCGAGACAGCTAGTAAGATGATGAAATGTATCCACCCACATTTGCGTTTTTTTATATTCACTTCAAAATGAAATTATGTTATTCCCAATCGTTTTCAGCACTTAAAGACAATTATTCCATCACTTACGGCTAATCTTAATATATATAAATCTCGTGTCACAATGTTTGTCCTCAATGGACTCCTAAACCACTTAACCGATTATAATAAAATTCGCACACCATGTGCAGTTCGATCCAATTTGAGAGATAGGATAGTTTAAATCTCAAGTTATAGTCGCAATTTCTTCTAAACACGCGGACGAAGTCGCGGGCAACAGCTAGTAATAAGACAAAATTCTAATCGCGATCGTTTCAAGTGAGTGAAAGGTGTCCCACGTAACAAGTTTAAAAATATAGTCAGTCGTCAGTGTGTCACAATTTCGTCACTGGTATTTAAGTTTCCGTGGTGTAGCGGTTATCACATCTGCCTAACACGCAGAAGGCCCCCGGTTCGATCCCGGGCGGAAACATAGCTTTTTGCGATTTGTTCCTTGCAAAAACAGTTTTGAATAGTCAACGAATAACTTTTTTTTTTGGATGGTCGACGACCATGAATCAGACAACTATTTTTTATTATTTATATAAAAAAATTGATAGAAGTTGCTACCTTACAAATGAAAGACAGGACTGTCTGTGACTAAAATATACTGCTCAAGAATAAAATATCTTATGGGGACCAATAATAAAAATAAAAACAATTCCCTATTCACTTTTAATACCTATTCAACGAAATATAAGAAGTCGAAATCAAATTTATTCTTCCAAAACATGAAAAATATCTTTCAATTCACAAATATACGAGTTTATTAATATTTTCCCGAGCGTTATAAGCAACAAATACATCTAAAGGCCTCTTGCATAAGCCAATCAGCCGTCAAAGCAAACACATTTCTCAAAATTGGGGTACCCAACTACAATATGGAAAGTCTGGCGAAGCGGAAGGGACATTCGGATTTCCCTAAGTCCAAGTTGTTTATTTTTTAACGGTACATTACATTTTGTAACGGTCAGCGATTGATGTATAAATATTTGGAATTCGATATTGCTTGGTTCGGTAATTGAATAATATGGTTGAATTGGTTTCAATAATAGGTTGTTTATTTGTTTGAGGTTAAGACTTCCAATCAACATAAGTACAACGGTTTTACGAATTAAAATCATTTCTGTTCTGAGTCTGTTCTGAGTTTAATTTCTTCAAAAACACTTTATTTTTCCATTAGAATAAAAAGGCAATTACAAAAACAACGGGAACCTTGTTAACTGCCTAATGTCTAATTACACTACCAAGCTTTCAACGACGAAAACACAGAACAACAAAACCTAGAAAACTACCGCAAACGACTTTTTTATCAACCCGTAAGGAGAAATAAACAAGAACTTATCCACATCACCACGCAATTAGCTGACCACAAAACTCCGTAGCAATGTCCTCCAAAACGAACTAGTTGACCTACTGACCCTATGTTCACAAGTTAAAACCTCTATGACAGATGTTTTCACGGCAAAAATTGCCACAGGACACGCATGCACGCGAATCGCTAATAAATTGTCCAATGCACATTAAATATAACAAGTCGACCGGCGTAGAAATGTCCTCGAAAAAAACACTAAAGGAACAGTAGGCCAAGTGTTATTGTGTGTTATTTTCTGCTCTGTGGTTTCGATGAGAATGACCTTGCCTTGCGTGACAAGAGGAAATTGTATTCGGTCACCCAAAATAACTTAATTAAAAGGGTAAGATATCGGGTTACTTCCTTAGTATACACTCACACACAATTATTTGCTCGTATTTTTTTTATATTTCCACAGAGTGTTGTAAATTAAATGTTTGTTCTTATTCGCTTTTCCTTGAGAGACAACATAGCTTCGCTTTGAAGTTTTTCCTTATTACACAATTAGAAATTCAAATGGTATTAATACGGAAGAGAGAAATTCAGACGGGAGTTAAAAAGCTGGTTGTATCAGGTTAGACTCGGTCAAATCTAAGCCTACTTTTAGAATATTTTAAAACTTACTTAAAAATATCAGGGATCGAATTTGAGGCTTTGCAAAAGCTGTGAAAAGGACACCCAACACCAATTATTGCTTGCAAAGCAGAAAATTTATCTCCCACTGTTTAATAAAACTTGCAGTTGTGGAAGAGAGATTCCGCTCTGCCCTGTAAAGTGCGCTATCTTGCTTCACAACTATTACGTACCTTGAAGTTGGTAGTAGGCTCCAAGAACTTACGCTTGAATGAAACAGCCTTCGACAAACCCTCATAAAATCTATCACCAAAAAAAATAAAAGCTTCAAACCACATGTCCTATCTCTCATCGCACCCTCAATCGTAGGGGCTTTCTTTATTGATAAAAATGTTGCCTATCGAAGCATTTCAGGGGTCCGAATGCAGTGCGATTGCAACCAGCTGATATGGAAGTTGGTATTTTGATTTTTTCCACTTGAATTGTCGAAGGGTAGATACAGTGGAGTATGGTGAAGTTAATAAACGTTTGGCGGATTTAATGAAATCTTTCAAATAATTTATTTAGATTTGGTTTCGTGTACCTACTAACCGAATTTAGCTGACATTCAGTCATAATCAGAAACCCTTAGTGTGAATTTGTTTTTTTGTAAAAGTGTTAAAACTTTCCAAGCAACCAGAAGACCTCCACCTTCACCGTACGACCAAAATAATAATACTGCGGGTCTGGAATAGAGAAGCCGCTCTTCAAGAAAATTCCAATAGACATACTGGTAAACTTTTAGCAGTCTCAAACGAAGACTGACAAATCCCCAAATCATACGGTAATTAAAAAGGAAAAGAATTTTACACAACCTTAAACAATATCCGTCAAACTATATCTTGGAACGAAAATAGCTCAAAACCGCTTTACCCCTTACCTCGCACCAACGGATGGACAAATTTTCATAAGCGGAGGGAAACAGCCGGAAATTTTTTGTTCCATTCGATGTCCAATAAATAGCTTGTTACCATCAGCCCTATTTGGCGAGTGGTATGCCGCTGGGCAATTTGGGGATATTTTAACTAAGGGGACGGTTTAGCCAGTAGTTTGTTATAATATCGGAAGTAAAATGACATTTAGTTCAAGTGTTAAGAGGAAAAGTTTGGTGTGAGATCATATTAAATCGTAGGTAAACGATTATCACGGTAATAATCCTTTTTGATTTGAAGATTTACGAACTTGGATTCGAGTCTAAAAGCACTACCTACCAAAAATTACCAAAACCCAAATACAATCTACCAATGATGTCGGTCGTAACTACCTTGCCGCCTCCACAATTAGCACCATTTTTAAACTATTTCATCACTCATGTAGCTCGTGATACGAAAGTGGTTAACAAAAAAATAGAAACTTCGACATTCAATGGTTTATAGGTTCTCCTGAATAGGTTGTAACACATCCCACTTTCCTTGAGATTTATAACCCTCGTTCAAAGGCCTACCTCATACACGGAAAACCTTCACTTTCCAAAGAATTTTTAATTTTATATTCATCGTTTCCCGATCATCGTAAAAATATCGATAGAGCACTAAAGGTTGCCGTTAACCGCGTTACCCGAGACGTAAATCAGGTTGAAGGTCGAACATACGAGAGGGTTGATACATCGCCGATACAGGCACGTGATTTGTGTTGTAACTGCTTTGGGGCACAGATGAGGAAGAAGACAGAAGCCTCATGACCATCCAGGTAAAGGTTGTACCTATTCTTTCTTTCTTTTAAAACAATACTTCCGCATTAAGTAATTTGACCCTGTATCGCAGGGGATTTCATAAACATCCAAGTCACAAGCTTGTCCTACGCGAAGAACGAACCCACGAGACTTCGCGCATAGTAGGTTTGGCGTGGTGACCTCAACCACTCGGCTGTCCATGTATCCAGTAGCTGGATTTCTGTTATCGGGATTATTACTTATATTATACCGAGACAGCGTTTATTTCATTCTACAAACAGTCCACTCTTTAAAAAGATTTCAAATTTTTCTCCCTGACATTGAAAAACTGATACCAATGATGCCTGCAGTAATATCATATGTATTTTATCGACACACTATTAGTCCATACACCGAGAAACCAATCAACATTTTTGGCTGCATAAAGAAGTTTTATTACAACAGACAAGAAAACTGCAAACATTACCTACTGCACTCCTTTTTTTAAGAAGATCAGAATCAATTTAGAAACAAATAATCTTGGTATTAACATAAAACTTGAATATTTAGTCTGTGGTCGAGTAGGTATTCCCAAAATGTTGAACGCCGTAAAATAATATCATTCTATATTTCTTCCTTATCTCGGCAACGTACTAGGAATTGATTCTCGCAAAATTTCCCCGAGGACGATCATTGCTGTGTTACGTATGAAGGTCGCAATTGAGTTGTGTCCTTCTTAATATATCTGCTACGTAAATAATATATATTATCATGAAATGGCTTTCGAATACCAAGATTAATAATTCTCGGAACTCTATAAAACTGTCATTGATGATGAACTTAATTGTAACTAAGAAATGACACTTTGAATGGTGAAGATAAAGATAATTATTTTTATAGTTGATTAGATTAATTTAAAGAATAGATTTTTGCTTACGCCTGATGGTTGTGGAAGCGTGACAGTGCTATACACGCGATAGAACATCATCTCTCTTTCACATCAGCAATAATATTAGGTACTCTAAGACGTGGTAGAGGGTCTCCCTTTTGGTTCCGGTTAGCTACTACTGCTTCTACCCTCAGCCAACAGGCCGGTATTATAATCAAACTTGCGAAACCATCGCGACAGCGATATTGCTGTGAAAATGATATCAAGTCAAGCCTTTCTTTAGCGGTATTATTTCATGACATCGCGATCTTGATGTAAACTGGATAATAGCTCGACCAGAGAGAAGCGTTTAATATTTTCGAACAAATAAAGTCCTGAAAATATATGTATACCTTGCAAAAAAGCATATCTCAACCTAAGTTTAAAAGAATAGAACAAATTCTACACTCAAAAATCTTGGTATTCTTGGCATTGCATAAAACTCCTTTCATTCAGATCAAAGACGATCCTAATCTCGCGCTTTAAGTTAGTGTCAACTGAATTTATGTTTAAACGACCCGCTCAAGGCATTTACTAAGGAAAATCTATAAATATTGGAAGAATGTTGCACTCTTGAAAATAAATGCGTCTAGAACGTTGTTAAGTCTAAATGGATTTTATTAATCTCTGAATACCGAGCATTGACCTTTTAGATAAAAATGAGTAAATATTTAGATTGTGGTGAAAATTATCCTTGGATTGGAGTTACTTAAGGAGGCCTTTTCTTAATGAGACAAGTAAGCCACACATTCCCGTCATTACGACTCCTGTAATCTACAGTGAAATCAGCATAGGAAAAACGATTGATTGTTTTGGAACCTACACCAAATTAAACAGAAACACTGAAAGCTAGATAAAAAGATGCTTAAACTTCATGTTTTAGTTAGGTATATGGTTCACAACTTCACAGTTGCAGTTTTGTGAACACGTCATCATGCCCACACCATTGACGTTTTATCATTGTATTCTGCCATTATTGGAGAAGGTTTATCAATAGTTTTATAGACACAAAAGGCACAAAGCTAACACGTTAAGAATAAGAATAAGAATCATTTATTTGCCATAAACTATACATACATATACACGCAGGTGCATGCATGTAGGATGTCATTACATCAGGTATGTGCTTAGAAACACGTTCTTTCTAGCTATTTTTAATTTTGCGACCTAAACAGTTCGACATTTACCTACTTTACTACTTATACATATATATTTACCCAGTTCAACTGCCAAATTTCAAGATAACCGCTATTCTGTTTCACGATGGAGGATTCCTTATCACGTAGTTTCAAGACGTGTGAACAATTTGTATCAAATAAAATGATAGGCGTTTGTATTTCAGAATCACGCCACAGAAATTTATTTGAGATCGAATGATTTGTGTTCGATCGCATTTTGTTTGTTTTGCGGAATACACAGCGGTTTTTTTTTTTATGACACGCTAGTCCCCATGTGCGGCGAAATGATCTGAGGTCAAAGTTGCATAAAGCGGCTTACTTAGATATCTAAGCTATCAACTATCAAGCTATATTTAGGGCCTTTAAAAAATGGTCATCCTTTAGTCTTTTATTGTTTCTTCGTTACAAGTGAAGCTTAACCTAATCTTTTAAGATGTAATTTAAAAATGAAATCCAACACTAAAGCTAAACAACTCAGATACGATTTTTTATCCCTTAATTTAGACTTATAGCGACGAAATGCAGACATGAAAAATGTTTTGTTTGGTCGCCGCTGTCAATTTATTTTGCTCAAGGAAAAGACATTTTTGAGAGAGCGGTGTGAGACTAGATGGTAAAACTGACTTTCTAACGATGGATTGAACATGATACTTCCATTAGCAAGGAAAATTGTTATGGCTGACTACGTTAAAACAAAATAGTTGGTAGGTAATGTAGGTATAGGTACACTGTAGGCAGGTAGTAGGTATGTACCTACAATAAAGTAATAATTCTGCTATATATCGATACCGATCAGTTCCATTTCTCATAGGTTCCACTAAATAATAATTTCTTAAACAGCTTTAAAAAAGAATTAAGTACGGAAGTACCAACGGTAGCATAGAACTGCTTCCTTCTTAGTTTTCTTTGCATACAGTGACATCTGTAGGCTGTATCTTGTACTAATATGCTGTAGTAGTACGTTCATAACATTCTGTTAACAGAGGGCGCTGATCTTTGGTTTGTTTTACTGTTATAAATAACATGTAAACAGTACTACTAAAATAATTGTAAATATTAAATCGGTGCTTAGTTATTTATTAGTATAGTTCCTATAAAATAATTAAATGGTTTCTTGAGTTTTTGAACGTAAATGTCAACTCAGTTGAGTTTCGGAACGAAACTACAATACCAATGTCTTTTTTTATAATACCCTATATTTTTGTCAAAGATTTTGGCCAAATCTATTATTTTGCATCATTGAATTTATTAGTAAAAAAATACACAGTGTACATTACGTTCATCGATAGATGATCAATAACTACAGGGAAGAAAACTTATTAACTGCTACAAAAAATGGCTAAATTCTACCCTTAACACAGGGAGTATGATTGAAAGTATAGCAACACTGCTATGACGTTAGTAAACTTGTTCGCGAGCAGTATTGATCGAGTTTATTTGCGAAGTTATTTATACAAACACTTGTCGCTTCTGAGATCAAACATGTATCAATAGTGAAGCAACGCGGCAGTATATTATAAATTGTGCAATATCTAAAACAAAATAACTGATCGTGAACCTGTCGTGTTATAATTCAACAAGTTCAGTACTAAAATAGCTTGTGCGAAAAGTAAGCGGCCGTGACTTAAATTTTGAATTTTCGTTCGAATTTTAAATGATGTTTAAATTACTATTTTCCGTATTCGCCACGCTTAGTTGCATTTTATTTGCTAAAGCGCTCGAAGTTGATACTTATGATTTTCTTATGCCAAATGTCTGGCCACACAGGGTAAGTACAATATTATTATTAAACATGTTTTTCTTCTAACATCCATTTATTTTTTATAAGTAAATCATAAACTTGTGATCATTCCTACACCTTTACAAAATCATACCTTAAATGTTTAATTGCTTAGAGTTTAAAACCAGTTTGTAATAGCATGCATTAAGTTAATAATATAACTAATCGAAAAAATATTTATGTTACTTTTCAATTCGTAAAATACGTACATACGTACAGATGCTGTATGATTAAAAATGCAGCACACTGTGCTCGGTTTAGTCAATTACAATGAATTTATTATTTATTATAAGGTTCCAATTGAGCTAAACTTTGAGGGAAAAGGGTAATTTCCCTTTTCTCACTCAATTTGCATAAGCACTAATGAAATAATAAAGATCTGGCAGTATTTATCCCATTTAAAAGTAAATTATTGTTACCCCTAATTTTGTCATTTTAAGCCCTTGCCACTATCACAGGATAGAGCCTTGTGAAGAAACTTGTGTTGGTGTTACTAATTCTATTTCAGAATCAAATATGATATTTTGTTTACAAAATGACTCCCGCAAAAAGGAATCCAATCCTTGTGACACAGAAGGTTTCACAAACATACAAATCACATGCATAAAGACACCAAGACTCAGAACAAGCATCAGTGCATTACAAATGCTTGTCCTACGCGGGGATCAAACCCATGACAGGTCATGCTCAATGGGTTTGGCGTGTTGACCTCACCAATCAGCTTTTTCCCATCCTTCGACATCCTAGAATTCACCTATAACCTTTAAAAATCCACTAGTGGAACAGTTTCATAAGCAATGCAACTCACTACATTACTTTATTGCATTCAATGACATAAGGTCTGAGGTGGTAGAAATTAATATAGCTACTGTCCGGTTTCCCCATTGGACAACGACTATGACTATTTAATTAATTTGAGTCAAAGCTGATTGTGAGCTTGATCTACGAGTTCAGTATTTTAGAGAAACCCAAAACCCCATCTTGAAGTTTCAATATTTGAGAGCTTTCAGTTCAGTTCAAAAGCCTTTATTTATCTCAGATAACATTAAATTATTAAATTACATGCCCCGCAAAACCATTTAGAAGTTTTAACTTCATATCTTTTTAAATTGTTATAGCAAAGACATAAAATTTGAAATTTTAATGTCATACGTCAACATAAAATTCCCGTGTCACGATGTTAGTTACCATACTCCTCCAAAACGGTTCGATCGATTTTTATGAAATTTTGTATACCTATTGGGTAGGTCTGAGAATCGAACAACATCTATTTTTCATACCCCTAAGTTTTAAGGGATGCTCACACTAAAAAAAATAATTTATTTCTCGGACGAATTTTTTTGTTTTTATTTTTTTATAATGGTGCATTGAAAAATACATGATACAACTAGAAATAATTTATCAGCCAAAACAACGTTTGCTGGGTCAGCTAGTTTTTATATAATATTGTCTTAGCTAAATACACGAGTTTTTGAATTCGTAATCAGATCATGCTCAATAGGGTTGACTGATTTAAATAAAAATTTAAAAGAAAAGATAATATTAAGAAAAATATCTAGTTTTTAGTTGATGGTAACATTAAATGAACAGCTAGTTAAATTATATATCTGGATTGGCATATAATATAACAATTTTTTTTTTAAATACTTCCAACTAGTTTTAAAATCTATTTGTTATCCTGTAAAATATGTTACAAAACAAGTTTACCTACATAAATAACACTTTCTTTCTAATTAATTGATTATGGTAAGAAATTAAGCAAGCCAGTTTTGGGTTTAAACATTAAAATATTCTGTTTATAATTACTTATCTTCAAATGATGAGTACCTATTCAAAAACTATTATTATTCAAATTCTTTGAATTTTAAGTACCTTAATCAGTGTTCCAATTTTTAACAGCTATGTGATATCTTATGTTTTTTTTTTTAAATTTAAATGTGAACGTCACCCGTTGTTGTAACAGTGCACATTCCAACGTACCAGTGTTTGCCCAGTATAAACCAAAAATGGTTTTTCGAAAATCGGCCTTATTCCTGTTATATTTAAGCTAATACAGTATTTCTTTAGTATTCTTAAATCGAACGTGTATAACGGAAAGCAGAGTGTATAAAACAATTGATCGACGAATTTCGATCGTTAGTGACTTCCTTGGCGCCGCACTTACTCCTTTACCTTACTCCAAGTGGGCAGTATAAAAGTCGCAAAAAGCTTTTTGGTTTTTATCAAGGCTTAATAATATCTTTAACAAAACAAACATCCATATCAGCACTTGAATATTATATCATGAGTTATATTTGATGCAACCACTTCAGGATTATCGATCTGAAAGCTATTACTGATATGTAAAGGTCAAGTATTGTGTAGGCGTATGTACTGACTGTTGCGGGTTGGGCACGGCTTCCTCTTAATTTGGGAACATTATTCTCGTAAAGTCTGTTCACGTCTCATTCGTTGTCGCCTTTTGCCAATTAGCTTCGTCCAACGAAATGCAGCTAAGCTCAAACTAGGTACCCGGGCGACAACGTCCTTGCAAGAAAGCTTGTAAGGCTTTCTGAGTTTTGGCTATCTGTAACGATTTTAAAAGATCTACAACTGACAGTCGACACCCACAGCCTAAAATGCCTTCCTTAACACGGAAAACCCCTTTTGCATTTTTTTGCAACAATGATGTGATCAGCTTAGCTGTACGTACTAACTAAGTCAGTAAGGAGGATAAGTCGGCAAGTAATATATTTAAACAATGACATGTGTTGAAAATTGTAAGGTGTAGGTGGTACTCTTTATTAAAGGATAAAATTCTTCCAATTTAAAAGTGGTAATTAATCGTCTAAATTTCTGAGCTTATTAAAAACAAACTACTAATAAAAAAGTACATCAGTTGACATTACATTTTCTGATGTATAAAATAATACAGCCTTTCAGCATCCAGGGAATAGACTGGAATATAACGTGACCTAGTTCAGCTGCCTGCAAGGTAAGTTTGACACGGTCCCTGTTAATTAGGACGTCCGTATTCAATAGAAACAAGGACTCTATTACATATGGCGTAAGGTTAAGTTTATTTTTACTATAATTTGTTCGCGATTCCTTAAGATACTTTATTTTGTTGAGGGTTGGAGGATTGTAAAACTAGAGTGGACTTGCCGTCGTTTCCACATGTGGAACTTCTTAAAGCATTTTTTAGCTTCCCCGGTCTGCAACTTTTTAAGATTTAGGTAATTATGTCTTGTTAACGTCAGAGATCTATAAAATTGTTGCGGACTCGTAAAAGAGGCTAAAACTGAAACGTTAGCGCGGGGAAGTCTCAAAGATATTCTATTTATAGATGCGACCTAGTTTAATTTAGCATTTGATCGGGTTTTGCGATCGAGTAAAGCCTTCTTATAGTAGCCTTTATAGTCTGTATTTCCTCGTGTGATGCAATAATGAATTAACGAAGAAGCCATTCAATAAAATTTGAATTCAAATGAAAATCGATTGCAACTAGAAATATGTTTGCACCTACAATTTCAATAATAAGACTCTTAAGGACCTTACCAACAAATTTAGGTAATTACCATTGCTATTATAGTCCCTAGTTTTTCTAATTATCTTAATTGAAAATCGCAGTACTAGTATCTACCTCCTCAATGTTATCATCATAGCTGATGGCCTTGCATTGTGACTTTATCGGACATGTTTGCTTCTTTTTAACAACATTGACCAGAGACTATAAGAGTGGTAACGTAATTTCAGGCAAAATTCTGGAAGATGTAAATTTTCGACTAGCTGTTTCAACTATTTTGTTTCCTTTCCCGATTCCTACATCTCATAGGTACCCGTAGAGTAAAAAAAAAACATCGCTACAAGCGGAGATTACTTAATCTAGTCTAGATATAATATCGAACCCATATAAGCGATTTTGAAACCAACAAACATATTATATGATTCGTTCGATGGTAAACTTTGAACTTTACCCGCATGTAACTGAATGGTATTGGCGATCGATCGGTCTCGAGGCCGATCAACGCCTACATTAAATTGGTTTAATAGCTGTTTGCGATACTGTCATTGATATCAGAAAAGCTTTGTATACTGAGTAAACAAAAACACTATGAGTATTACAAAATTCAAACAGGCTTCAAATATAGCAATCAAGGAAAGAATCAGATTTAGTCTAGATTGAGTTCGGAAATACGAGTAATAAACACACCTGCGCCAAATCGTATACGTAGTTTTTGCGGACCATCAACTGACTTTATGATCTTAATGCTGATTACTCAATCGTTGAGCCATCATTGAATAACGTGTTCATGTTTGTCTACTTGCAGCTCTTAATACGAACAGCAAAACAGTGCGGTTTAAACATAACTAGTTTGTTGGCATAGTTACAATATTTGTCATCTTGACCGCATCGGGATGCAACAAATTTCGACCTTATTGGAGCTAGTCAAATTACGTTAGTTTTACCACAAACTTTTTTTAGGAAGCCTCTAACTTAAGTTCTTCATCCACGTCCACGTCTTAGTCCACTGTTGGACAAGGGCCTCTCCCATGGCACTTCACTTAGTTTGATCTTTGACTTTCCTTGTCCAATCTCTGCCCGCTGCCCTACGAATATCATCGCCTCTTCAGTACTTACTGCATCATAATTAACGACGTTTATCGGAATTGCTACAATGCACGCTTTTAGGAAATGAACCTATCTACTCCTATTGTTTAGTTCAGTGGTTCCCAAACTTATTTTGTCTACTGCCCACTTTGAGAATAAATATTTTTTTAGCGCCCCCATTTTTTCACCTGTTTAAAAACCACTATAACTTGAAGTTAAATTAATTAATTATTGTGACCTATATAATATGTATATTAACGGAGAATTCTAAACGAAACTTTTATTATAACCCGCAACTTGAAACCTGAGTGCAGTCTGTAGGTAACATACAATCACAACGTCCCCATTTTCTTTCTGGGTCTCTTACCGCCCCCCATGAGACCTGCAGCGCCCACAAGGGGGCGTTATCGCCCACTTTGGGAAAGACTGGTTTAGTTGATCTAGGTTCATTACGTAATCTGGTTTGTTTACAACACGTTCTCGTATGGTCTAGTAAAGTCTAGTAGAATGAAACGGTCAACAATTTTCGCCGCTAAGTGGTTGTCGTACTCCTACAAGGGAAAATTTCCATTATGAATTCCCGGGGTAACCGTGTTAGGTCACGATTTATAAATAGTCTAACCTCTAATATAAATTGTCTTATGTAAAAAAACATATTTAATAAGCGTAGACGTGTTAATAAGAGCCACTTATAGACACACATCACGTAACACTATTGCATCAACTCTCATTCATGAATCTAGTTCTGTTAATCCACAGTGGTTTTAAATAAACTCATATGTATTTTTTCAATGTTAAACCAATGACTATTCCTTTTATGCTACTATATTCCACAGAATTCAAAGATTTTTGTGTTCGCTGATGGCGTTTGTAAAACGATTCTCTTTTGTTTCAGGATGAGCTCTACTTATGTACGCCCATCAGGATTTCCCCGCACAACAATTACTACATAGGTTTGTATATAAATGATTATAAGCAAACCACATAAATCATCACTCATCGTTCGTTCGGAAGATATACACCGACTCACTGAATACTTTGCAAATCTTAGGAATTAGGGAGTTAGAAGTCCCTATATATTTAAGGGAGCTTTAACTTCATAGAAAACAGCTTTCTTTCTAAAGTATATATTTTTTGAGTTTCCTTCAAGTACTGATTTCGTCACGGAAAAGTTTTAAGAATCGAATGGATACTTGTTTTCGAAAGATTGCAAGAAATCCACCAAGCTGTTACGCAATTTATAAACTCTTACACAATTTTCATATTATTATACTCTCAGGATTTCATACGATCTTGTATAATTTCAAGCAATAAAACATATACTCATAGGTTTTGTTTATTTCAATCAATGACTTGGAATTTTCATAGAACTCAATTCAATGCACTCATTTAAAAAACAAACTTCAAGCGATTCATTATTTAAAAACTTTTTATACCATAATTATGCTGCACCTTTCAAATCTTTTGCTGTTTTAGTTTGTATGGTCAGCAATCTGGACACAACTTAATATTTTTCGTCCATATTTTAAAACCCCTTCGCTGCGTGCCTGAAATTTATACATTTTTTTGCAGTGGGATTTGAACCAAATGCTACTATGCATACTGCTCACCACATGCTTCTGTATGGATGCTCCGAACCAGGGTCAAATGAGTCCGTTTGGTGAGTCTTACTTTGTTACACACTAAGTAAATGAAACAGATGAATAAGCAACTAGCTGATCCCAATTAACAAGCAGCGGTTCCGTGAAAATTAGGAGGTCCTATTCAGCTAATTCCCGGTGAGGCTTAATTCCTCTTTAACCGAAATTGTTTGTTGCAAAGCGCAGAATTCCTAATAGTAGGGTTGCATTATGATTTTCACTGCCAAGAAGCCTAAATGGATGAAGGTATTTGTTTTCATTGAGAAGTTGGGTCTTCTAAAAATTTGTTTACCTACTTACTATATTTTTCATAAATTTGTTTAATTTTGAGAGAAAAAGCAGGAAAACATTTGGCAAATGTTTGTTTGCGCTATCTTACCTGAGTCAACGGTTTTACCATTCGTGACTAGTACATCCTACAGCGTCCAAGTTCTGTTATCAGATTAGAATAGAGAGATGCCGTTTATTCACAAACATTTCTTGAATTTGCTTTGAACTGGAGACTTATCTATACGATTTATGAGTTAAATGAGGTTTTAGTATGTTTCCTCTAAGACAGTCTCTAAGGAATTAGCTTGTTTACTTAACTATGCATACTTGTGCGGATAGACCGTATGTAGATCAAGTACGATCTATTTTGCAAACGTCTAACCTCTTTGGATGTGTGAATGAATAACAAGGCTAGGGTTTCCTTTGCATATTGTATTAGCTTGGTGGCTAGAGGCTTGTTACGTCAGACAGAAACGAAACTATCGCAGTCTTTCTAATTTCTTAGAAACGTTGTGTTTTTGTGATTTTGACAGCAAAAATCCTTCTCCATGCTCTTCCTAAAACAGTTTGTTTTTATTTTTGATTGTCATTCGGCTTTGATTCGAAACACAGTTTTTCCGGAATAGTTACCTACTATCGAATCAAAACAAGATCCAGCCGGTCTAGCCAAGTGACATTTCTACAAATGCTCATATACGGGACCGAAATTTCATTTCGATAAGTGACATGATATTGACTTGTCATTTCCCTACGTTCGAGCGTATTTCGTTGACGTTTACGATTGAAACTCAACTTGATTCTGTCGGAAACCTACTACTTTTAACGAGAAATACAACTGTGGCAGTACGTTGCAAATTATGACTGCTCATTTTGTGTTTAAAATGAGGTTAGCCCTTTGTTAGCTGGTACAGTCAAGGTTTTACAAATCTAACTATGTAATGACTGCATGACTATTGGAAAATATTGTTTCCATTAAGGTTAATTTTACTCATAGGAACTTCGAAAGAAATAATTTCTAAATGGGGATTCGATTCATGAACAAAAATGTAGTTATCGTTTTGCCGATCCTTAAGTCATGCCTTATATAAGCAGTTTGTATGTAGAACCTACACACCAATTTATTATTTTATAGGTACCAAGGTCGTCGTTATCGCCTACAATGCAGCTTCTATAATTCCTTGCAGAACCTACTGGTGTTTTTTTGCGATTTCATTAAATTTTTTATCGTTAAGAGTTACAATTCTCTCTCATTCTGTATTCGGACTCAAGTCGGACAGCAGTCAGAACTTTGTTTATCTGTCACCATTTCAGACCAGTACCACATTTTTAATTGTAAGATTGCGCTAATCGCAAGCATTTAAAAAAAATATTCCCTTGCAAACTCCATGTGTCATAATCTTCTCTTTCGGAGTCGATGGATGACTCATTCTAGTAAAGAGAGTCATCATTGGCATTAGTGTAGCCATTAAACCCGCCATAGATTATTTTGACCTCTACTGCAATCTTCGGTTCGAAGAAATTTGATGCATCATTGCCAACTATGTCTCAAATTTCTTCATCTATTGATAATTTAATCAACTCTATTTGTTCCTTTTTGTAGGAGCTGTGGTGAGATGCATAGAAATGAAGTCGATGACCTGTACAACACAGCCAGTCCGTGCCGTTCAGGGTCACAGGTGAGTAATAATGATAGTTAATGATGATTATGTAAAACCTCATGCTCAAAATAAAATTAATTTGGGTTTAGTAGATTATTAAATGATTCAACGGTTTATGCGTCGGAGTCTGGCCAGTTCGACTCGCGACCCTTTCGGATTAAAGACTCCAGTTGAATCCGAAACTAGTAGGGCAATCCCGATAAAAAACGCGTGAGTAAACCGGTGCATTATATTCTAATGAATCACCCTCACGTAATTAACTATCGTAGTTTAAATGAATACTGAAAAACAAGTTCGTGTATGGAATTTAATTTCGATTTTTAAGAAAATTTACTACCGTACTTTCAGTAACGGGTTTTGGTCTGATAACAATATCCAAAAACGGTACTTTTTCAGTTTTAAATAGGTTCTATGTTTATTTATTTATTTTATTCAAATTATCATTCCTTTATCTTAATTATTTTTTATTTCGTTATGTATTCGCATTAATTCTCTTAACACTTGGTGTGTTCAGAAAGACACACATTGATTAGAAATTCAAAGAAATTCAATTATATATATTATTTTATTTAAAAAAAAGATTAAAATCTTAAATCAAAATAATCACGCATATTTCAATAATCAACACTGATTTCACACTTAGTTAAGCTAAATTGTGTTTATCGAATTTTTATGTGTGATAAGAAACGAGTAAAATATCGCGGATTCAATTCAACGTAAACTAGCTCTACTCGTTCATGGATTACGTGAACTTCGTATGCGTAATAGCCTTTGCTTTATCGGTTTTTATTTGTATTTCTTTTTCTTGTGGCTTTCACACTGCACTGCGAGCTACCTGCACAAATGTTGCTCCTTCAGAATCTCCTCGTTTTCCGCGATAAGACCGCCCATGCCACTATGTAACTATTCATTTTTATCCAATCCTGTACTTATCAAGATTATTCTAATAATCTATCTTTCTCGCCGTTGGAGCATTAGGCTATTAGCCTCTTAACCCCATGCTTCTAGTATTGACTTATTTACGAAGTCGTAATCTACTATTACGACCATTTTAACACGCCATTTCTCTCAAAGACCACTTACATTAATAAAACTGGAATAAAATTGGGCAGTCAGTAGTTTACTTTCAAATATCATAACTTAATTCTACAATGACTTACAAAGTAAACGAGACAAGCATTAATGCTCTTTAATTGTTTTGCCGCGTATTCTGATAAGCTCACTACAGTTTATGAAACCGGGAATCACCGCGTGCGACCTCTTAAAGGTCAAAATCATGTTTCATTGAAGTATTAATTTTAATTTCGAACCTTATCACTGCTATTTTGCCTTTTCTAATCTTTCTATAGTGTACAATTACTTCAATTATATTGCGAATATTTTTGTACACGTACTTTAAAGATTTTTTCTGCAATCGTAAGTAAAATTAAAGTATAAATAGTAATTTTATAGATGAAAATCTCGGACCATTCTTTCACCATTTTAAAAGTAAAGGCAACCTATATGAACTATCAAGTAGTATCGTCGTTATTTACTATACTACAACGAAGTAGAGTAGTTCTTCGTGGGCTCAAAAATAAAAGGTGTCGATATATTATTAATGACTTAAAAAAATTATCACTTCATCAATACTTACCAACAACGGCAACGGGCAGAGATGGGAAAAGGAGAGGTGAAGATCGAGTTTTATTAATATCCAGCAGTGTAATACACTGCTGGATATTAATAAAATAAGACGGGCTGATAATGACGATGAATCAATACTTTATACTCTAAAATGGTTCTAGCCTTACCAAAAAACACATTCATTTCGACTCTATTTCTTAACACATTATCTTTATAATATTTCAGATCGTATACGCTTGGGCCAGAGATGCTCCCAGCCTGCACCTGCCCAAAGACGTCGGTTTCCTCATAGGCAAAGACTCACCCATCAAGTACCTTGTGCTACAAGTACATTACATGCACCGTTTTCCAGGTATGAACTGTGTTTTATGATTTTTTTATCGTAGTTACCTAACATAACCTGTAATCATGAGTATGATTGCAGGTATAAATACTCATACAATACTGGGGTATTGGTAGTGCTTAGGCTACCTGTCAAGATTCAGAAAATTAATAATGAAGTATATTTGTTTAAATTACCCGTTTCTCCTCTGCAGCCTCGACCTGGTTTATTTGATAAAAAGTCCTGTTCAAACAATAAATACTTATTCAATTTCCATTTGCCTTTCCCCGCTTTGAAAATTCTTTCACGGAACAAATTAAGAATTGTAACAAGGATGTATGTAGGTCTCTACCATTGCGCTCTTTCTCCCTAAATGTTTTACCAAGAATTCACATTATCCAAAGGTAAATCGCTAAAATCCAATATAACGCAGATTAAAGTATCAGAATTGAGATTGCTTGCATATACTTTACATAACTTTCGAGGAGTAAACTTATTCAAGATGAGTACTATGATATAACCGAGTTGTAAAATAAATAAACATCAACAATATGTATAGTTTGTTATGCAATGATGTGTTTGTCAACATCGTTACAAATTTAAAACATATTGATCACACATTGCAACAGTCACAAACAAATTTCTTAAACATATCAGAACAGCCTGTTGGTCTAGTGAAAAGTTATCCTGAGTGCTGTACCGGAGGTTGTAGGCTCGATGCCCACCCAGGAAAATGTCTGTAAGATGGGCATGATCATTTGTTACGATTGAGAAGAATATTAATAAGCTCATCAGTTGTCTTGTTCTCATAGTACAAGCTTTGCCTAATTTGAGTCTAGATGGCGTTATGTGAAAGCTGTTGAATATTATATAATTAAATTCAATATGAAAATACTATAGGGACAGATGACAAATATACAGGGATGAACAGAGTACCCATACATACCAAATTTCTATTACTAACATGGACGCGAATAGAGTGGTTTTATGTAAATATGTTTTGATCATCATTTTTACCTGGGTACTGACCATATTACTTGAGAGTTTTGGCCTCGCTTGTCACTGTGAATGATTGATGAAGCACACCTTAGTTTACGCGCAAACTTTCTACCCTTACACCTAATATTTTTTGTATATTTTTGCTGTTAATATCTATACCTACAAATATATTCGTGTTTTGTAATCATGTCAGTATTTGTACATTTAATGTCGAGTGTGTCCAGGATACAGCTTGGCAGGGGAGATATTAAATAAAAATTCTTTCCTGTCAAGAGATAACATCATGAGAAGAGACCCGGCCCTTTTAAAGGCATGCACGGGGACACAGGTCCAACATGCAGAGGCCTTGTTGAACATTTTAATCTAAGATGTAATGGGGTATCTACCCCATTTCTTTATTCTTAGCATAATTACTAATGATTTACTAATTTTTGTATAAAGATTATTGTGTAATAATATGTAAAAAGTATGCTGCGCTTAACTAACACGATCATTATTGTTTTCAGAGGATAAAGTCGACAACTCGGGTGTTTTCCTGAAGTACACTAAAGAACGGTAAATATTTATTTTATTATTTAACACTTACTCATCGTATTGCGTTACAATTTGGTCTTACTGAACAACATAGGATGACGTAATGTAAGAAGTCCGGGTCTGACAGCCAGTGGGCCTAATAGAATGCCCTAATAGAGGCTACGTTATTGCCTCTGCTTTAAAAAGAAAACGACTTCCGCGCTAAAGAATTCCATCTGACATTACAGTCACTTCCACAAGACACTCAAACTCGGAACAAGCATTCGTAGATCACAAAAATGTTTGTTCTACAACTCGTATAGTTGTTTTGCGTGGTGGATTTTACCATTCGCTTTTTGTGTAGTCAAAACAATGGTCAGTAGTTGGATATCGATTATTACAGCCGAATGATTGTCGCTCTCACTGGTTATTACCGAAAAAATATCGGTCGCCGCCGTCACCGGTGCCCGAAATGGAAGTCTTATAACTGTGCCATTTCTGGGCAACAGAAACTTTCCATATGAATAAGGTTAGACCACTGATCCTGACAATACAAAAATTTAACATTTTAAATGGTTTATTATTCAGTATTTATGTTTCATTTAATAAAATTTATAAAACAACATATCAACAAAATAGGCTTTACCTGTGTGCGTGTAATATTCAATATCAATAAAATTCATTTGTAGCATGCTGCGCCAAGCCGGCGTGATCCTGCTGGGCACAGGCGGCACCATCCCGCCGAACCGCGTCGAGCAGATGGAAACTGCCTGCACCATCACTGAGGATAAAGTTATACATCCTTTCGCCTACCGTACTCATACTCACGCCTTGGGTAAGTTTTTTTAGGCAAACCAAAAAAAAACAATCTTTTAAAAGGCATCCGAAAGTGATTCGTAGCACTCTTTGTCGATGAAGAGAAAAATCAAAATCTATTTATTATACGTCGGCTAAAAGGAGTACTTTTTGAACGTCTAAGAATCATTTATACTTATGGACAGCACCCTGTATTTAGAAAGCGTCGAAATTCTTGAGCGTCTTTGACCTCATCTCCAGCTTCAAATAGTACAATTCCAAAAATCAGTAGACGCTTTGGTTTTTCAATACACTATTATTTATCAATATGAAGAAGAATGTCTTTATCAATACTCACACAGAAGTAGTATTTACATTAATAAAACTTACCTTCATCAAAACCTACTACCAAAACTAACTCTTTCAAACCTTTCAGGTAAACTGGTAACAGGCTACGTGGTCCGTCAAGACGACAACGGGGACGTTTGGACCCTCCTCGGCAAGAAGGACCCGCAGCTGCCGCAGATGTTCTACCCCGTGGTGAGCAGCCGCGCCATACAGAGGCATGACGTGTTGGCCGCCAGGTGCACTATGAACAACACGCATGATTATCCTGTTAGGATTGGGTGAGTGCCTGCTTATAGTTGCTAGGGGATAATGGACGGTAATTTTATAAGGATAGAGTCGAAAATGAGGAATGGTTGCTTTCGTTAACTTTATTTGTACAGACCCTCCTTTGTACAGATTAAGGTTCGCATTTTACCGTGTTTTCCGATTTTCTGAGTTACGTTACACCAGTTTATTTAATTACATACCTATCTAACTTAATATAATAATTACAGAGCAACAAACAAAGACGAGATGTGCAACTTCTACCTAATGTACTGGGTTGAGAACGACACTCCCCTAGAACGAAAGTATTGCTTCACCAGTGGCCCGCCCTACTACTACTGGGACCGAGCTCGCGAGGGACTCAACAACATTCCTCCCGCTTTTGTCTAAATGTACGACAGACATTGACGGCTAACGAACGAATAACAAAACATGTGACAAAGAAAAACGGCAACGGACCACGCATGTAAATATTAACGTCACTTTTTTTTCGTATTTTTTTTTAAGAAGCTTGTTTTTTTAAAGTGGAAGAAAAAATACGCATTGGTAAAGGACCACGATTTCAGACGTTCATTATTTTTTTCTTTTTTGACAGTTTGGTTTGGAACTTTTGTTCCGGGCTTAAGAAAAAAGTATTTATTGCTATAAGTATGTAGCCTGTGACTCATAATGTTAAAATTTTGAATAATGGTGTTGAAATTGAATATTAAAATGCCAAAGCAACAAAAATGTTGACTTATTTAAATTATATTTAGCTCAAAGTGTTTGTCGACAGCTACAATCTAATATTAATTATGATATAATTAATAGCATATTATAATAAGGAAAAATGATCTTAAGAAAATATCAAAGCATTCCACTTTTAAGGCTAAATTTACAATTTTAATTTATTTCATATTTACATTAATTTTTGACGTTTATTTTATATTTTTTCTAAAACGTAGTTTTAGTTTTAGTTGGCATTTATAATTAATCTTAAAGTGTTGTCGAGCGCATATTAACAAAATTGGGCATAATATTTTTCGCTAAAAATAGAAACTTAATTTAATATTTTTACTGTATGTATACACTTTCATTTCTAGTCATGAACAGTATAAAAGACTTGAAGTATCCTAATTATTATTAGAAAGATTATCTGAAAAAAAACCATTACCATAAATGAAAGTCTGGTAAAATTTCACGAATTAACTTTTAAAATAACATATTTTGATGAACTAAAAAAATAAACATATCTTTCGAAAATAATTGGTTGGATGCAAAGAAACAATAACAATGTCTACTTGCAATTGAAAAGAAACTTAAATTGCAAGTTTAATTTACCAATTCAGTTTTCACGTCGCATTTAAAACAAAATAATTTATAATTTTAAACTGTTTACACAAAATGACATAATAATTTATGAAATCAGATCTGAATTAAAAACAGTAAATATAATTTATTTATAATAAATAAACATATTCTGTACTTGTATGTATAATTATAATTATTATTGTAAATAGTACTTTCAGTATTCCTAAGCATAGTTTCTGGATGTATTCCAATGACTCTGGCTCTGCAAAATGGACTTCGATAGAATGTATGCAATTGATCACAATATTATGAACAAGTGCAACAAATAATTGAAAGAATGGTATGTAATGTAGCATATTTCATAGAAGACCTTAATTAAGAAAAAAATGTAGATTACATTTTTTTCTACATTATAAAGGCCGATACCAACCCTCAACTTAAAAAGCAATTAGACGAAAAATTGTTTTTATACAAAAAATCTTGAGAAATGTCTTTAGATCAGCTTAAAATTATCGACGATGACGTTTTTTACATATATTATATTTATCAATTTGAAAAATATACTATAAAGTATAGTTAAAAATATTGATTGATTTGGAAGCTGCTACAAAGAGAGCACAGTGTTTATTTACAAGCCTAGCAATGTTAGTATCAAATCAGATCAAAATTATAATCCATTAATTCGAGTTAGGCAACAAACTAAAACTTTCTGAACGTCAAAGGATCACATTATATAGACACAGTAGTCCATATCGTCCACCCTGCACCGCTACTGTGAAGTAGAAACGTTGCAACTTTCGCTAAATATTATTGTTTGGCTCGCGACCCTATCGCGTCAACTCATGATTAGGGACTCCGGTTGAGTCCGAAACTAGTCGGAAAATCCCGATAAATACGCGTGAGTAAACCGTTGCATCATTTAATAATGACGCGTTTTCGAGAAAAATTTACTAAATATTGTTATCAATTGCATACAATCATTGTAAATAATTTATTGCAGTTGATAAGTCTTACTTATTCGGGTGCTTTTGTCAAGTATTCGTGTATATCAAGTCTCTGGACTTAGCCGTTTGTAATTTTGTGTTGTCTGTTTATAGTAAGGCACATTAATTTATATATTTTAGGTTAATTTGAATAAAAAAAATGTTCAAACTATTTTATTCATAACGTTGATTGTTTTATTCGATCTTTAACCGCATAATTTATTTTGATGATTTTTTGTAGCAACATTTTAATTGTTTTTGCTATATGTAAAAATAATTTATTTTTATTTTAAAATGAAATCTTTAATAAGACATAATTATATTTTTACTGATCTGAATTTATTTTCGTAACTTATACATTCTATTGATGTCTATAATACCATTTTGAGAAATTATTTTTACTGAAATACTTTAAAGTATTAATAAAGAAAGACATAATATATATTATATACTGTTTGACGATGAATAAAACCGCTTTGGACAAAACTGAAGCACAAAAAAATATCTGTTATAGAATGTATCACGTATAGTATATTGTAGAATGGTTCACCCTAACAGACCCCTGTCTCTTATCTAAAAAGTGCCTACAAAATATACAGCCAAATTATTATTACCTTATATTTTATTGTGTGCATAATAGGGTGTTGTTCATATCTTATTTTTTATTACGTATAACCTTTGATGTCGAGAAATTGTGTATGTTGACATTTTATCTTTCTTGTCTTTCAATCATTAATGTGTTAATATCTTTAGAGAGCATTTTTAGTATTGTTGTAAATGAAATACATTCCATTTATTTAACATTGCAGAATAATAGGTACATATTTTTTTATGTAAGTAGGTGTACTATTGCCAAAAAACAACTGTCTTATTTGTCAAACATGAAAGTATAAAACAGGCTGTCAAAACAGCCTGAGTAATGAATCGCTTAGCATTTTAGACGTACTTCAAATATCTGTATCTCTGTCTTTTCAAGCAGAATATGAGCATGACTCTTAACATTGTCAAACTGATAGATGTCCCCAGTCGTAGACAGAGAAAACTATATCCAGAAGATATCCAGTATTCGTCCATTACGTATGTAACGGAATTAAGAAAAAAATGTTAAGGCAAAGACAGCGACCCTTCTGCCAAACGATATTTAAATGAATACCTCGTTCCGAAATAAAATATATTTTCATGGATGCTTATTTATTTATTATTATTTTAAATAAAATGCTCTTTAAAGTCACTTTTATTATTAATGTAGGTACGTGTAAAACACGACTGTCCCATAATGTAAGTTATAGTTCTATTAGCATAATATTGAATGTTTATCATATCTCTGTGTTGCTACAAGCTACACATTGTATAAATATTATCACAGGGTGATGGGTATCAAATGTGCGATTTTTGACATATTGAAATTGGCGTCCTTTTAATTTTCTTTCCATTTTTATGTTCCAAAATATTCTTGTTTCTTATATTCTTTGCCTTTGTTTCACTTAAATCAATAATTGCGAAATGGAACGTCATTCAAATTCTAAAATCGCGCACTTCATTAAATAATTGAAAAGAAATTGCATGCAACCTCTTTTATTATAAAAACATTTTATTGACCTAACTGTCAATTTACATTTGTGCATGCAGTTTCTTTTACCATACCCCGTATGACTAAACAATGTTTGTCTAAAACCATCCCCTATAATAACCTCCTCTGTAATATGTCTGTCATTTAGAATGAAAATAAATATTGTATGGATGTCTATAGACTCGGCTTAAGCCTAATCAATGTGACCCCGGATTCCTATTGTGAACCTCGATATAATGTGGTATACTTATTTCTAAAATGCAAATATAAAATCTATTATATTTTAGTATTTGTTTTTTATTTTGTTCTCAGTATAAGGAAAAACCCTTCCATCCTCCTTAATTTTGAATAGGGTAAATGAAATCACTTTTAACGTATGATTGTATTTAAGGATTAAATAAACATGCCTGTAATAATCAGTTAAGTGCGGGTCGGACCCGCTACACTGAGGGTTCCGTACAATAAAGAATATGAATATGAACAGGCCACAGAAATAGAATTCAACCGCCCAGCAAAATAATGACCTTGCGTATTGAAAATTATGAAATTTTTGCTTTAGTGTCAAATAATAAATGTTTTGAAATTGGTACCAAGGTATATATATGTGTATAATATGTATAAATATTATGTACAATGTATATAACATATAACATAACATCCTGGGACAACTCACACACGGTTATCTGATCCCAAGCTAAGCAGAGCTTGTGTTATGGTAACCAGACAGCTGATAAACTTACTTATATATTTCTAAATATATACATATTATAGATAAATTACACCCAGACACCAGAACAAATGATCATGCTCATCACACAAACATTTGTCCTGGGCGGGAATCGAACCCACGACCTCCGGTATAGCAGTCAGAGTCACTAACCACCAGACCAACAGGCCCGTCAAATCTGTTTCATCCTTATACAATAGAAATCTGTTTCATCCTTTGGTTTTGGAACCCTAAGAAGACAATATAAATAAAATATTTTATCCTTAAAACTTATTAATATTTTAATCAATTTTCACATGCAAACTTTTTTCTTAGACTTAAACTAATGTTTAATTTTCGTCTCGAGGATTGTTTTTGCCTTTGTTACTAGATGGCGCTAGTGTCAACAAGTGAACTATTTTCCTCTATTGCGTTTTACTTAGCAGCAATATTAATATATTATGTTAGGCAAACATTTAGGTAATATAATGGCTAAGATTATAGGTCACTTCTTATTTAGCGTTAATACGCTTCGATATGAAGGATAAAGATTGTCGGATAAAAATTGAGAAAAAGGTTAGGTAGCTACTAACTTCCCAGTTATAAATAAATACGGCAAAAGACATAAGAACCTGGGTACATACTTTATACAAATCTTGAGTAAATTCTTATATGCAAGAATATATTTTTATACAGCAATTCTGGGAGTTAATTAACCTGTAAGTTACCGACTTACGCCTACGTAACGTAGCGACATTTATAATGAGAGGATATCCGGCCGGTCTACAGCAAAATTCTCTAATTTTCACGGTCAAAGCTACAAGTGAAAGTCGTATAACAGATGAGGCAGAAGGCTTAGATGATAGACCGATAACCACAGTCTACAGACAGAACTAGTCAATAGAAAACGCCGAAATATATAAAGATGACAAGTCTTTAAAGTGACTTAATCATTGAATGTTAATTGGGCGTTGTTTTAATATCGAGAAAGCTTGACGGGATTGATCAAGAGAGGCGGGATATTAAAATTCAATCGCATAATCATTAAAAAAGATGATTTGGTAATAATATATCTATTTATTGTACCTATTTTACCTACAATGGTTTTTATTTGCGTTGTATTTTTGGACTAAGATTTTAAACAAAAATACACACAAGTCTTGGTCTTCCTTTTTTGTGCTTTGACAAAGCGAGTAGGTAGGTAGATATAATCGTGCATTGTGCAAACATTACCAAAAAATGTACTGAGGGTACGTAGTTACTGAAACTGACACCACACAATCTCTTCACTAAACTGGCATTAGTCAATACGCGACTCTTACGACGCAGCTGAAAACCATCAACCATTGGCAGGTACCTATTTTGCTTAGCCCATACTATAACGTAAAAGTAACGTTGAACCCCATAACAGTTTCAGTAGATCTTCTGCTGTTATCATTGCGTAGCGATCTCGTCGCCCACACAAGGGTGCGGTCCTACGGCGTGGCGGGGAGAGGGCACGTTTCTGTACATCTGCGGGCTCCCCCGCCGCGCCGCGCGTGGGTCCTGCCAGAGATTTCACTTTAAACTAGGTTAGTGTGTGTACAGTGATAATTAGTGGTAACCTTGACCGAGGGTTGAGAATTGATTTCTTGATGTATCTCGCTGTAAGGAGTAATTGAAAGTACTTCAGTAGATGGCAAAGGTAATGGATAGAGGAAACAGTTTCTTAGGGTAACTAATTTTGGTTTTATGGGAAATAAAAAAACAGCTTTTAGCTAAGAATGCAGGAATCCCTTTATTCCCTTTTGAGGAATTTGAAAGGGTCAGATTATTACTGAATAAAACCTCTGTGTAATGTCACCCGCGTTTGGTTAGCAATTATGACAAAATAGTCATTTATAAATTAGTGTCATACACAAAGATTTAGGGTATCCCTAAAAAACATTAATTATAAATTTTTGAAAGTTTAGTTTGAAAATTAAGTAGGTAGGTAGTTAAATATAGAAATACATTTTGAGAAGTTAAAAAATGATTTCAGTCCAATTAGGCAATTTCCGTTTGAGAAAAAAAGACTTAACGACGTTAGGTACGAGAAGTTTTCATTCATAAATATTTGGAGCACGCCTAATTTAGCTCAAAAAGTTGGTGCCCAAACAAATGGGCATGGCTAGGTAGGTAGGTAGCGCTTACCTGACCACGGTAGATTTAAAACAAAAATGAAGTAGTTAATAACGTAATTATGACTTTAATTAAAAAGAATAACTATTTATAAACCACTTGAATATCAATGATTTCTCGGAATTTGAGATAAAATTGAAGGTAAGGTCTTCAAGTACCGACACTTAATTAAACATTTTCCTCACTCCCCATGTCGAAGGCAAGTTCTATTTTAATATTTTTTGGATTGTCTAAAACAAATTCCTGAAAATGTCATTGGCTTTTACCATTAGCCAAGATTCAGCCCTTAAATATTCTAACTCTAAATAATTTTGAAATAAAAAAGAACTTCACTCCAAGTAAGCATAAATAAAATCTAATTTAAAAATAGCACACATTGTTCCTAAACTTAACTTAACTTGTCCAAGTAATCTTACTCAACTAATAACGTAAATATAGCAAATTTTGTGTCCACTTCAAGTGTAGGGCGGACACGCCCGCGGAAAACCATAAATAGGCGTTACGCGACATAAGCCTGTTTCTCATTGTTACGTAGCGTGTTATGGACGACTTGGAGCTAAGAAAATAATACTTCAGACTTCAAAGTAGACTTTGGATGCCGCATAGAGCAAACGTAGAGTTTGTAAGACTACAAGACTGCCAAGACATAGGTCTCGTGAGCGATCACAAGGCACGCACATACTATTCTATTATCTATTGAAATGAGTATCACCGCTTCGGTGTTTCGGAAGGTATAAAAATGTGGGTCGTGACAACGGACAGCTGTCCCATCGGGACATGAGAGTAGAGTAGGGGAATAAAGAAGTGCTCCCTCTGTCCTTCTCTCCTCGTGTTTGGCGACACTAGCCGAACTTCCCAAAATCATTCAGGCCATATCATGATAGAGCAACACTGCCTGTACCAAAGCATGCAGTGAGAAGACACACGAGAAGAGAAGTCTACCTTCTCGCTTCCACGGTCTGTGGCTGTACTCCTGCTTTAGGATTTTCTAGTATGTAAGCGACTTAAAGGAAGTCAATGCTAGATTTAGGTACCCACTTGTGATTTCGCAACCTCTATTATTTTCAAACAGTCGACTAATTTTAGATTGTCACTCGTTTAACTACCTGTAAGTGAATACTATATTCACTTACCATCGTGAAAATGAAATTTGTTTTAAAATAATGTTAGGCTCTTGTGATACGCAAACAAAATGTCACGACCCAAAGACTTTTGGAACTGAAATCCCAACGGTAATGTGGTATTTTGATGATTTAAATGAGGTTAGAAGTAACTTTGAATTAACCACGTATCAAATATATGAATGTCAGAATAAAACGTGAAATACAACTAACGGATACAAATTGAAACGTTTCAAACAAAATGAGGTTATATTAAATGCACTATTAAATGGAAAATATGGTTTTCTCTTTAATTTATGTCAAACCTATTTGATCTTATTATTTAGGTTAAATAATGAATTAATGACCTGGAAGTGTTATAGTTAATTAAATACTCATACACTTGAATTAATACGAGTTAATGTTCTATGGTTTAATTGGATATTCTGTTGGTACTTACCATCAAATAATTACCTGATTCACTCATGAGTATCTAATCCTGTTAGCACATTATTAAGCTTACTTTTTAGTCCTGAAAACTATAAAATCTGTATAGTCATAAGAAACTTGTGTGTCAGATTGTGAATCACTTATAATGTATAAATGATTGCCTATGAAAAGTGAAGAGCTCGTGGCTAAGCTATAACCGCGTAAGTGATTCGATCACAGGTTAAGCTATGCTTGACGTGGTTGGTCCGTAGATGGGTGACCATCTTTGTCATAACGAGTTCCTCCGTGTTTCGGAAGGCACGTTAAATTGTGGGTCCCGGCTGTTATTCCTACATCTGACAGTCGTTACAGGTAGTCAGAAGCTTGTAAAAGTCTGACAGCCAGTCTAACCAAGGGGTATCGTGTTGCTCAGGTAACTGGGTTGAGGAGGTCAGATAGGCAGTCGCTCCTTGTAACACTGGTACTTAGCTGAAACCGGTTAGACTGGTAGCCGACCCCAACATAGTTGGGAAAAGGCTAGGCCAATGATGATTGCCTATGAAAAGTACTTGAATTTTTTAGAGTTCAGGTTTGTCAGTTTTTTTCAACATTGTAAAAGTGCCGCTCTGAGCTTCCCTCCTAAAAAACATTTCTTTAGCTGACATACCATGTTTATTTAATTAGGTATAATAATATGATCGTTATCCCTCGTGTTCTTTTCCTGCAAGGGAAACACAAGGCTAGATCTCGAACTCTGATAATTTAAAAACATTGGATATTTTCTCCGTTTCATAAAATACTATCATGTGGTTCTACAAATAGGTACCTGCTCCCTAGCAAGGCTATAAAACCCGCAACAAAAATGCTAACTAAGAACTTACCATATCCAGGCAAAATTCCACCCTTACATGCCACGTTAAAGTTACTGGATATTCATACATCCATACATTTGTTTCACAAGACATCGCGTGTACTGCGAACGGTGACGGCAAAGGTCGCGTGGCATCGCATGTGCTAATACTTGGCTTCTCACGGATTATACGCGAAAGTGTTGTTCTAAAGCCGATTCTTATTATGACGTAACAGAGGTGAATAATTTATGTGAAGTTTAAGAATTAGGAATGGGTCATTGACTATGTGTGGTTGAGTACGTTCTGCACGTTACTCTATTTTTGTTTTTGTGAATGGAAGTAAGTGGAGTAGTTATTTCTGTGAGTATAATTTAATGCGAAACGTTGTTTATGATGTTTTTTTAGGCGGCAAACGAGCTCGTGGGTCATCTGATGGTGGGGAATCCGAGGATTGCGAATGACCACCGCCGCCCTAAGGCAGCCCTAATACGTGGACTAAAATGAAAGGTAGGTGGTGCTGTTTCGAGATATTATTTTAATCATAACATACTACAACTGATTAAACAATTCTCACCAGAGGGTCCTACTACCCCCTTTTAAAGTAAAGCAATAATGAGACATCTCTCTACGCCGTGTTTTAGCCTCCAACCTACCCACTTTCCAAACTGCAATAATATTACTTTAAATATGGAGGAAGCCCTCCTTTATTATGTTTGTTTAACGAAATTCGGTTTCATCCTTTTCCACTTCTCAAAACATCATGCAACATAAAAGAGTTCGACCTTACAGAGGTAACACGAGAACATAATTTTCCCTCTCGCATTAATGAAAAGCTCCTTTAAATTGGTCCCAAAAAATGATAAAGCGGATTATTCCATACTCTCGCTTAACACAATAAGGCACATAATTTGACAGCCGAGTAGGTAAAAGAAACACCTTTGGAGTCACAAACCTTTACGTTTCTACAAAACACCCACGCTTATTGTGGAATTTAATTTGCAACACCACGTGTTTGATTCGTCTCGTTTCAGGCCTGTCACTTTCAGCTGAAGCAATTTCACGTTTCCTGTATATTTTCGGATATATATCAAAGGTTAAACCCGTATTCCATTTAAAGGTTTCACAGACTGAATAAATGTGTTGAAAGGTTTCGTAGTTGATAAAGATTATGTAGACGTCTGATTTTTGGGTGGAAATATTGTTGGGCGAAACTTTCGTCCATCATTCTTTCGAGCAAAATACAGCGTGTTTGTGTACTTATTGAACAAAATGAAATTAACTGTGTCGTATAACAAATTGTTGTTGTTTTCCCGTCAATGTTATAAAACAACACTTCAGTTTAGAAAGCAGGTGGTAAACAAATTGTTAAGCCAAGCCTACATTGTAAAACCAACCTTAGCTACTACAAAATTAGTTTCAACTTCACTTTTTATTTAACGGTTAATGTAGCGACACACGCATTCGCTCCATTAGTTTCTCCAGGGCTCGTTCGAAGGTGTGACGTCATGAGATCCTGACGCCCTCACAGACATGACACGGTCTATTTTATACGTATGACGTCATTTGACATGTCCGCACAGTTCATTGTGGCTAGCCTACGACAGTACACTACAACACACAAAGTAACTCTTCACATTGTCCAACGTAAAAGGTTTTGTCATTGTGAAACCTCCTTTCTGGTTAAGAGTTTAAAAGATATTTTTGAAAAGAGCTTTTATTTCCTATACATTAAGACTTAGTTTTGAACATGGTGCTCAAAGATTTGTAACATACCTTTCAGAGATTGAATGGTATTTTTAATGTTATCGATGTATCATTATGATTAAATTACATTCATAATAAAAAAGGATAACTCATCATCATCATCAGGGCTTCTAGTCTAACCGAGTTCAGCTAGGTACCCATGTTTTAGAAGAAGGGACTGCCTATCTGACCTCCTCAACCCAGTTACCCAGGTAACACGAGTCTTTACTTAGACTGGTTGACCTGGTTGTCAGACTTTATAGCTTCTGAGCAGAAAAATACTAGGGCCAAAATCATTATCTAAGGGTGTACCACCACGTCTTAAAGTAATATTGTGATGGTTGTGACAGAGTGGCATCGCATGAAACCGCACCGTAACGCCACCTCTCTTTCACACCCGCAATAAAATGTCACTTCAAGACGTAGGCTACCTATATTCATGGATCCATCTCTAAGTTGCCAGTTTCTTTAACTTTTTGTTCAAATGAACGGGAACTTGCTTTAATAAAGAAGAATTACAAAGAAGGCCGTAGATTATTGAATTACTGGTTGTAAAGGTCAGTATCAAAACACGTCACGAGGACATGTCATAAAACGTGACAAATAGTATCTTATTATTGAATTAATGTTATAAATTGTGTACAATACTACGATAAATATAAATGCTAGTTGGACATTCACACACAACCATTGATAGGTTCTGGTGTTATTTTGGTATGATATAATACGTATAATTTTATCATAAACTACGTCCTTATATTGGATCACTGAAATTAAAAGCAAGTTGTTCAAGTATTTTTAATTCGTTTTACTAGGACGTCCAAAATGACGAATTTCAAGAGACACTCAAAGAACTGCAAAAACAAATGAGCATTATCCATTTCAACTTACGAAACTTTCCAGAGACGTCGGCTATCCTCTCGTTTTAGCATAGGCGTCATAGGCATCATCATCATGAGCCTTGAATAACCCAGTATAAATAAAGGGATGCCTCTTTACTTATTTAATTTTTCTCACTTTCTTACTCTTCACATCCATCAAATCCCTGCTATCTTCTTATAACGTCTACCCATCTTATCCTCGGCCTACAAGTCGCCGTCCAAGTCTAGGTCGCAACGTTCCCGACTCCAAAAAAACATCAACTTTATTTAAATCTGCATTTCATAATGGTTTTCTTTCTGAAGCCATTTTTAAAGTACCTGATTACAACGCAAAACTTCAGTAAAATGTATCGATTGCACACGTCTTTCTTTGTGGCTGAAATCAAATATTGAAAGCAATCAGGGTTGGTCCTCGTTATAATGCATGTCTCTGATGTCTGCCGGTGGGCTGACAGGGACAAGTGACGTCACGCCGATGAATAAGGCATAAGCGGATGGATTGTGTTGTGGACTAAGCTGAAATGTTTTAGTAAGTTTTTTAGGTATCGTGTTCTAGTTTTCTGGATGATCGGTTTATTGTTTCATTGCTATTATGTCTTAAAAAACATAGTATACCTACTATGAAATTTAATGTTTAGGATGCTGCGTCGGCCGTATGAATAATAGTTATCGCTGCAAGTCTATGTATAATTCAGTTAAAAATTTAAAAATTCTTGGAGTTTTCAAAAACATTCATTTCACGTTAAAAAAGAGCCCCAAACATAAGACAAGAATTCGTAATTCTCACAGAGACAAGGGAATCGCAACTCAGCGCGCACTGAATTAGAAGTTATGATCAATACCACCCGTCTATCTATTTGAATGAATTAAGGTAGTTAAACGTGACTAATGTAAATATGCTTAATTTTACAAACTATTATAGTAATATTACACCTGTATGACCGCTTCAGTATATCGCTTAAAACCTCGACATGTCAAAGTGTAATTAAACGTTAGCATTGAAGAATGTTAATAATTTATCACACGGATTTTAGTACGCAACAATCGATAAGTATAGACTGATAAAATAAATACTTGAGGTTTTTTGAGGCTTTCCTTTGTATAAACATATTTGTGCTTAGTGAAAGATTTAATAGGGTGTTCAATAATATTCAAAAGAGATATATAACTTTTAAACCAGCTCCCCCAGTACGAAAATCTGTTCTTATGTCGCTGGAGGTTTCGAAAACATTTAAATCATATGCACAATGATTCCCTGACTCCAAACATGTGTTCCGAGATCACACGAATGCTTGTCCTACGCGGGGATCGAAACCGAGAGATTCCCGCAGAGTGGGCTTGGCGTGGTGACCTTTACCACTTGTATTCATGCAGCAGTCGCCGTGCAGACTGATTATACGGAAAAAGTGTAATGTTGAAATCACAAAAATCTTTTACCCATAAGGCAAAACATAAGTAAAAGAATCAGAGCTTGCGACGATGATGTAATGATAACACAAATCACTAAGAGTTGTGATGAATGTCTGTTTTGATAATATATGAGAGAGATTTTTTTGCCAGCAGACGATATCTAACGAGCCGGTCAGTAACTCTTAACAGAACATCGTTTCGGCTAAATTTCATAAACTCTTGCGGCGAGGAGAAAGTCACGACCCTCAACATGACACGAGGAGCAAGATTCGGACATGATCTTACAATTGAATTTTTGCAGTTGCAAAACAAAATAAACTTCTATTATTAGGTAAACTAAAGTGAGAAGTTTCCGAACGCCTATGAGAGATGAAAACTTGTCGTTTTAAAATAGCTACAGTGATGAAACAGGCATAACTTGAAAATTTATGCGACTTCACTTCGGGCGAATGTTTTGAACTTTCTTACGAAATGCTACGCTACGTAACGACCGAAGCGCTACTAATGTAGTTTTAAGAAATTTAAACTTACTTATAATCGTTGTCTTTGATCTTTGAGTGTGTTGATGAAGACTTAATTAGTGGGATGTGTTGGTCGGGAGAGAAATGTCACCGGTCCTTTCTAGGGTTCTTTATAAAAAGTTTAAGAACGGAACGTTATTACTAAGGCTTTACTGCTATGAGCTGTGATAGCTTTTATAGTTGCAGTGCTGAAATTTACACAGATGATGTATTTCTGTTGCCACCATAGCAACAAATAAATATAAAGTGATTTTTTTTTACGCTTATTTTTTCAATATTTCAACACAAAACAAATGGAAGCAAGTAAGTAGTTCTGTACAAATGGTGACAATAAATAAGTAATATTGTGGTTTTTGTAAAAAAAAAAAAACAAAATAACCTCTCGATTTCAATTGAAGAATAACCATTCCGAAATCCGAGTGAAGCAACAAGAATACCGCTATTAGCCAATCGTCCTTTTCGCCTCCAAAATAATTGTTAACGAGAAATCTTTTCTTTAGCTTTTCAAAACCTACGTTAAAACGCTATATAACGCAATAATAAAGTAATTATGATAGCTAAATAAGTAATTACTTCTAATTGGTATAGGAAACTAATTACTCGAAGCTTTGGCGCGTAAATCCTGAGCCTCTGATTTATTTCTAAGTATGACGTCATTGGGCTTCTGTTTTTTGTTTTTACCTTAGTCGTAGGTTTTGGATTGAAGAAAGTTCTATAAATCTCATATTATTATTACGTCAATAAGTATAATTTGTTATTAAATATGAGATGATATTTTTCATGCTCGAAAAGCATATTTTGTAGGAAATACAAAAAAATAACATTTGTTTATACATACGGTATTACTCACCGCTTACAATTTATTATATCGTATTTACTCACATACATATTTTTAAATAATAAGACAATAAAAAAAATTTCACTCAACACCTTTTTTATTGTTCGATATAGTTTTCCAATTAGCTAAGCGGTATTTAAAACCAATTACTGGGGTCTTCTTAAATAAAATGTAGATTGTTTGAGGGTTACCAAAAAACGACCCATAGAAAATCATTAAATAATCTGATTGATGTCCTTCAAAAGATCGACCTTGGTTAATTCTGCGCATGTGCAAAATACATCTATTAAACTGGTTTTAAACGATATATTATGTCTTACACGTTTTCCGTTCTGTTCGTTTTTTCCGTTACTTCAGGGGTTAATAAACGATCCTAATGGCGATGTTGGTCACCCCGGTTTTTAAGTTCGCTGTATGTGTATCCCATGATAGTCTCCTATGATAATGATGTCAATACCCTGCAGTAATTATAGGCAGAATATATCTCATTGATTCATGTAGGTTTTATTTCTACCTGTAAGTTCTATATATCTGTAGGTATAGACAGCAAAAAAGACCATGAACATTAGTACGTTTTCAAAGAATATTACAGTATGGTTTTTTGTGTTCCGTACCTAAAGAGAAACTGAGGCACCGCCGACCGTTTGTCTGTTCGTCCGTCCATCACCGGATCATGACGTATGATCGTGGTTAAGCAATGGATTATTCGTGGACCACCTTTAATTTATTTGTCTGTTTGTACGTAACCCTTAGTATCGTAAGCCCTACTTGCACCTGACTGGTTTTCATTCACAACACAATTACCTATATTCCGTGCTGGTGTTCTGTAAATCTGACTATAAATAAAATTTGTCGCTAGCTGTACTTGATTCAATAAATTCGGAGTGAAATAAGTAAATATAGGATTCGATATGTCAGAGGTCAATTTACTTAAGATGAAACGATTCCGTGGCGCTTCTGACGTCAGTTGTCTTCAATACCGCGTTTTAATAGACGACTTCGCTGAATTTGAAAACTTTGATAAATTTTCGGTAGGTATTTAAATTCATAATCTTAAATACTATATTTAAGATTATTAATAATAGTTGGTAGCTTTAGATTTCTTACTGCTAAAAAGGTTTAAATCATGAATTTTCTTTTCATGACTATCGAGCAGTTTCAATAAGTTTGCATGCAGCAGTCTTACAAGATTGGTCCTTCCTTTAAAATAAAAATTAGGGTTAAACATCTTTAAAAATCACAGTATATTAAAAAAAATGTATTACCATTTATGTTCTAACACAAATAATGCAAACATAATTCGAAAGAGAAGTTGGAAAGGAACTGATTTTGTCTTCTTTTTTCTCTTCTTTTTCTTCTTTGAGAACTATCTTGTAGCAGACCTGCAAAAGGACAAATAAATATTCTAGAAAGGGCATTTTTTTGAATTGTAAATTCATTTTTTAGCCCACAAAATTTTCAATTTATCTTAATAACATTATTATAATAAACACTTTTCTCTTATAATGGAAACACTTGATTATTTTTAGCATTTACTATGAAACGCCTACGCTATTACGAATGCAGAAGGAAATAGCGTAATGTAAGTGGTTGTATCGTGAGTACACTAGTTTATTAATACCAACACAACTACCAACACAAGCGCTGTAATGTCTTAAACATAAACACGGCCTTAGGTCTACGCACTAAGGTTTAATTTCGGATGCCATAAGCCACGATTTTAGGAAAAACTTGTGGTGGAAGGTATTTAATGCGTGCGTGTTATGCCTTACATCATAATTCTAACAAGAAGGATTTAAACTTTAACGAATGTTGACAGCTTAAAATAAGGCCTTTTGTACACGAGACAATATAAGTATTTGACTGGCTTGTTGGTGTAGTGGTAATGGGCCCTGACTGCTATTACGGAGGAGATGGTTTTAATTCACACCCAATACGATTTTTTGATTATTTGTTGTAACTGGGTGTTATTTATCTATATTATTATGTATGTTTTCAAATAGGTGTGTTTGTCAGTTTTCTAGTACTTGTAAAACAAGGGTAGCTTAGTTTGAAAGTAAATGGCGCTGTGTGAAAGATGATGAATATTGTATACTAGCTGTAGCCCGCGACTTCGTCAACGAGGGTAGAAGATATAAGTTATGATTTGTACCTGCCCTGTTTTTTTCACATTTTCCATTGTATCTTCGCTTCTATTAGTCGCAGCGTGATGGTTTATAGCCTAAAGCCTTCCTCGATGAATGGTCTATTCAACACAAAAAGATTTTTTCAATTTGGAATAGTAGTTCCTGAGATTAGCGCGTTCAAACAAACAAACAAACTCTTCAGCTTTATGTATTAGTATAGATTATTATTACTATTTGATATCGGTGTGTCTCCTTTCATGCTAACCCATGTAAAGGAAAATAAAATCGTCGGATAGGGAGTCTTGACTGGGTCGTTTTGGGAAACTTAACGTCTAATGTTACTGTTAATTGTCACGAATGTCATCATTAATAAGACAAGTTGAGACGTATTTTACTACTTACATACAACTTTGTTGTTACAAAGTACCATCTTGGTAAATTTTCTTCAAATTTTGCATTACTATTAATGTGAAAATTTTATCGATAAGTATCTAGGAATCATCATCGGCCTAGCCTTTTCCCAACTATGTTGGGGTCGGCTACCAGTCCAACCGGTTTCAGCTGAGTACCAGTGTTTTACAAGGAGCGACTGCCTATCTGACCTCCTCAACCCAGTTACCTGGGCAACACGATACCCCTTGGTTAGACTGGCTGTCAGACTTTTACAAGCTTCTGACTACCTGTAACGACTGTCAAAGATGTAGGAATAACAGCCGGGACCCACAATTTAACGTGCCTTCCGAAACACGGAGGAACTCGCTATGACTAAGATGGTCACCCATCTACGGACCAACCGCGTCAAGAATAGCTTAACATGTGATCGAATCACTTATGCGGTTATATCTCAGTATCTAGGAAATTCTGATAAAACTGAGGAAAGATCTCGAAATAGCTTGTAAATTAATTAACGATTGATTTTTATTAAATCGAATCAAATTGCATGACAATTTAGAAGACCAATTTAAAAAGAAGAGATTTTTCTTTCGATTTTACTTTATTAGAACATCAGAAACAGTAGCAGTATTTAAATATGAAAAAAAAACATTAAATAATCAACTATAAAAAAAAACAATTATTAAATTTAAGTATGAAAAACAAACCATTCACTAGTTGCTCTACAAAAATAGTACTAAATCGATACATTCCTTTACAATAGCCGTTTATCCATTATTAAATGATGTAACGGTTTACTCACGCGTATTTATCGGGGTAGCCCGACTAGTTTCGGACCCAACCGGAGTCCTTAATCATGAGCAGACGCCCCGATAAATACGCGTGAGTAAACCGTTACATCATTTAATAGTGAATCAGTCTCACGATAGTTATTATAAAAAAGCCGTTTATCCACCTATTGCCTCGCAGTGGGAGTAGTTTTCAGGTAAACAAAGACCGTTATCAACAAAAATAATCCCATATGCATGTGACGTAGGCTCGTGTCCGCTCGCATGCCGTCTGACGTCATTGGATCCACCCCCGTTACAGGGTGGTAGGGCTTACAAAAAAAAATGAATCATTTTGTTCGAATTTGAAGGTTGACATTGAAGGTCAATTCAAATGGAATTGTCACTTCCTTGGTGTGTTAAACGTTTTAGGTTAAATTATTTAGGTATCGTCTATAAGTGTAGTAATAATTGGACTATTTGAATTCTGAAATTTGTTCAATATTTTTAAAGTTTTTTTTCTGTACACTGCACTAGATTTCTAGTGTGTGTGTGTTTTTTTTTAAACTAAGGTGTCATTGGTTAGATTATATATTTTTAAAATTTTCCGTATAATGAGGAAATATTTTCTTTAGTTAGTGCATACGTTTAGACTCTCAATAGCAACCCTTTATAATCATTCAATCGATGACTTCATTTACCTATGAATACTATTAAGACGAAACCTAGATTTAAAATGTTTAAGTTCAGAACATAGTATTGATCTCTTTGAATACACTGACTTGAATAACCCAACTTGAATAAATGAAAAGTCTTCAATATCCTAGAACTTAAGTAACCAATGACGTAAGCATAATAAGAAATCTTACATACCCAGCACTGATCCGTCAATCATTAAAGCAACTCCAAAATTAATTATTCGCTACTCAAAGACATTCCTCCCTAATTTGCGATCGTCATTCCACAAGGTTTCCTAAACCATTTAATTTCAAACAAATTATCAACCCAGGAAAATGGTATCAAAGTCAAAAGATAGCTGATGTGCGCCACGCGCCAATCAGCTGAGGTTCAAGGTTCCCCGGGTCAATGCTGTGCGGGTACCGGGGGGAGGGAGGGGAGAGACGGGGGAGACGCGTGGGCGTCGCCATGGCAACCAGCCCACGCCACCCCCGTCCCAGGTAGTCAATCAATTACGGTGAGAACACATTTCTTGTATAATGACGCCCTTGCTATGATATATTGCAGTTGTTTTTTGAGTTTTTGCGGGAGATTATCATGATTTTGTTGAATTTAATGCTTCCTTAAACAGTCTTTGAAACCCTCTTTAAATAATTAAAGTTTGCTGGTGAAGTATTTTGTAAGAAATATGAAAATGTTTTTAAAATATGTTCTAAAATTGTGTATGTTTTACAATATTCCTAATTATACATATATAATTTACCCAATATCATACCAAAATAGGTTAGTTTGTTTTTACCGGACTATCTATAGTTGGCTAAACACTCTTATATCGTTTAATTAGAAACAATGGCTTATCAGTCAATACATATATTTCAACTAATTATATTTTGTTTTTAACACTCCTTATAAAAAAGGGATTGGAAATTACTTAAAAATACTAATTAAGTGTACTTAAGATTTTCATTGAACTCACTTAATCGTACTAACACAAAAATAATAAATGTAGCCTACAGTATCCTTACTACGAATTATCGTAGCGCGTAGGCGTTCGTAGCAAAAAATAATTAAAACGAATTAGACGAAAAGAAGTATAAACTTCAAATAATGAACCATAAAAATACTCAAAAATGATCTTTAATGATTAAATTTATTTGTAAAACCAAAAAAGGCATATTACAGTAGAGATAAAAAAAAAAGATTTCATCGTAGCGTTTTCCGATTTGCGAACGCCCTTTTCAACAGAAAAATTAATAGTATTTGCTTTGCTAAAAGATTTTTTGCTTCTAAATGTATTTTTAACGTTTTGCAAAAAGGTTCTCGAGGATCAAGGACACGTTAGACTAAAAGGGCTGATAAAATCACAAAAAACTAGTAAAACATATTTTCATCGAAACCTAGTTTAAAAATTGTTTATTAAAAATACCATGTTTACATTAATTGTTTGCAAAAAATAATGCTAACAGTACAATATAGCAAACCTGTTCTCATATTTTTGTTGTATGGATCAACATCACAGTTTTTTTTTGAGAATTTTATTTTGGATGGTCCAACTAAACGAATGGCTATAAAAAATCTTCCCACCAATAACAAAATAACGCGTTTTTAAGCGACAACGTAAGGTAACATTAAGTAGCTAACATAACATATTACATAATATTTATATACTTAGTACCGAAGAACCTCACGCGCATTGCACATCCGCGCTGACCCATGAAGCCTCACACCGGCCAGTGTAGGTACTTGAAAAGAGTATTTATACCGCGAAACCTCCTTTAAAGCTTATACCGGTCTTTTTGTAAAAAAGGTTCTAGGAAAAATGTGGGTGGATCCTCTTTTTAATAGCTTACGGAGCATGAAATGTTTTAAGTTGTGATTTTTATATATGAAAAGATATTTGATTTTTGATGTTTTAGTTTTCTGTATTTTTCAAGATTTTCATTTTGATTATTTTGGCAAGATTTTTTTTAAGATTAACGTATCTCAGGTTGAGCTTAAAAATATAATTCGGGGAACTCTGACATTTTTGCGGAAGTATGTAAAAATAATATTAGTTATTATATCTGTGAAAGACAATTGTATTAGTTTGGTAAGCTATCGTAACACGTCACAAAACTGTTATTAGATTAAAGTCAGGTTTTAGTAGATATAGCCTAGATACTTGCTAAGACTTCCAGTAGCCCTCAAAATACTTGTCCATAATAAGCTCTGAAATTTAACATTTGCAATCTGTTTTACTTTTTCCTTGTCATAATTTTTCTCTGCATACCAAATCACAATACAATTATTTTTTAATTACAATGATGGCCAATGATGATACAAACAAGTTTATAATGACGAAGTACATAGTAAAGATACCTACTGTCTGATTTATACCTCGAATTTACCTATCTTCCACACTATACCTTCAATAATAAACTAAAACTATGACGTTGCATAAAAAGGAGTTCGTATATCGGTTTAACGTATCGGCGGTGGACGACCACTGAATATTTGAAGGCAATCGTTTCGAGTGGTTCATTTTATTTTAATCGCATCAATATTTTATTTTGTCCCGTCAAGTTCTGGATATACGTTTCGGTTCAACGTATAATATGTTGGGCGGAGCTTATCATAGTTTCATGAGTAAATCGATAAGATGTCTCTTAGATATTGAGTTTTGATGCGTAATGGAGGCATTATAAAAATTATGCTTCGTGAGGTGAACAGGGTGTGTTTAGGTACATATTCATTCGGATATATTTTAAGGACCCATTTATTTTAAAATATTATCCGCGGTGGTTGGCAATTGGGTCTTTTACTGTTGTCATTTCTCAGCTGAAGCATATCCCTTTCTTTTGTCTCCCACTTGCTGTGGAAGAAAGTGGAAAATATTTTTACCTATGGTTCCTATTTGCTACTTCTGATTAATTTCTTATGTTGTCTTCTTTCTGATCTTCTTTTGATCCAGGTGTAAAGGAGTTGCAAAGATGGGCATGCGTGGCGGGTTTGTCAAAAGCAATTATATACCTAATACAAAAGCATTTAAAAAAAATCTAATAAGATCGTCACTCCACCTTCTCTGGCGACGACCTCGATATCCTTCCAGCAGAGTAGTAGGTCAAAGGTTATTTAATCTTGTTGTTTCATAAATATTCCAATTTAAATTGTACACATTTTTTTTTACATTCTCTAGTCTTTGATGACTATTTCGTAGGCTAACAGACACACACAGAAAAATAGATTTAATTCAAAGCTCTATCCACTTTTCAATTTCTGTTACCACACACAGCACTACAAAACAATCTGGTTTGGAACTACAGGATATTACGATAACACCGTCATTCATGTTTCGAATGGTGCACTTACAGTCAAGAGGCACAGGTGCGCCGGCGCCGCTGTGCTCTTTGTCGGCGAGTGGTGAGCGGCAAGCCGGAGATTACCGAGTGAACACGAGTGGCAAGCCATAAGTGAGGGTTTATGACCTTCCGTTCTTGTATTCTGATGTTCAACTGTTTAATTTGTATGTTCCATGTTTATTAGAAGTATTGATAGAGATCGTTCATCCGTAAAGTTGATGCACTATTTTTAGCCAAAAAAGAAATAAAAATAAATAAGAATAGTTGACATAATCAACAAAAAATATATTGTCGATACAATTATGTTTTGCTTTTGCAACTTAGTGATTATTGATCAATACGAGAATTTCGACTTCTTTCTTTTTTGTTTTCATTAGTTTACTTACAAATTAGGCTATTTTGTAAGCATTCTATACACATCTAAAAAGAAATTTTAATTATGTGAGAGTAATTTTCACCTTTCTTAGCCCTAACAGAAGAAATATATCTACAAAAAAGGCCGTGCGATAAAATGTCATTCTATCTTCCCCATGACGTTTCCGAACAATATCTCACCATAACGACCCTTCTCCATAGAGTATGATCAGATTGCGATAACAGGACACGTTTCTGGCTGGCTATCGGGGTCAGTGACCCACTGGCAACGATCCGCCGCGTACGACCTAGATTTCCAGGGAATAGGTCAAGGATAGTTCCTGACCCAATATTTGGTACGCAATCCTGGATGTATAGTTTTTCTAGTCGATAAATTTCGAGAATTCTGTTGTAGAATGTTTTGTTGCCTGTAGATATAGGCTTGTAGGTGGGTGATGAAGTATTTTTCATTAAAACTGTAATAAAATAAGATTTTTCTAGAAATCATTTGAAGTATGATATACACGCTGCAATTATATAACATTTTTCTGAAAATTCTTTTAAGTATGGAATACAGGGATGCTAGAAATCGTTACGGAATAATGGGAATTTGTAGCATACGATACAATATTTAATACTCACACTAGATTTAATAATTTTATTGTTGTTTGCTTTTAAATGTTCAAGGAAAATTAATAAATTAGAAACTACTCCATTTATTTAAAATGTAAACTCTCATTTTTTTACTAAGTACCTACATAATTATTTGTTGCAAATGCAATTTGCAATAAGACTGCTTTCTATATTCTAAATATAAGAAACCTTTCTAATCGCACTTGAAGCAAACTGGCTGATTATTCATTTACAACAAAAAAAAAACCGTTTGATGAAAAAGAAAAAGAAAACCTTCCAATCCTAAACCATTTAATAAGCGATCGCTTATCATAAATCTCTTAAGACGTTTAAGTAATTCATTTATCTCTAAGTATATTTCAAACAAGGGTTGCTTGATCATGCGTGTGGGTGGGACGTAAACAGCTTATGTTTTTATCATAAGTACGTATAAGGTTACCTATGTAGGTATATACTGTTCGTTTAATTCATTGATTTTTTTTTCTTATGTTTTCGGGATGTTTTCAATACTGGTATTAAATAATTATTTGAATGACGTCATTGAGAAATCTTTTTTTGTAATTTGGTTGGATTTTTGCTGTTATGGTTATAAAATTGTATCAAAATTAATAATAATACACAATAAATAATATCGTTTAAATGTTCCATTGCTGGTTAAGGACTTTTTTCGGATATGACAAAAAGAATATCATCTAGAAAACGATCCTTGCCTCATATCGTTTTAGAAACGGATAATAAACGGTTTAAGTCAATGTATTTTAATATTAACATACCATTTTTATAAACTACAAAATAATATGTAACAAAATGGCAAAAAAACTCCTGAAATTACAATTTAATTTCTTAAATTTTCCAATTTGTACTTCTAAATGAAATTTGTAAATTAAGGACAAACGCCCACCACCGATTCCTTGGAACGAAGGTCCTTTGAAATATTTGAAAGCGCGGCTTGATACTGAGTAATGACTAATAACGAAATTTTTCAAAATCATATCAAAATCTTTCAAAATCATCAATTGGATTAAAATAGTATTCGAAAAATGCATAAGAGCAAGACTTACAGAAACTGGAATTAGTAAATGGAATATGCTACAATACAATACATGGATGATAAAGAATATTGCGATAATAATCGGTCAAGTAAGAGTTATACTTGCTACACAAGTAAAGAGATGGTTCCGTATAGATAGGGCAAAAAAAAAACAATTGGAAAAAAATAGGGTTGAATAACGAAAACTGTATTTTCCATCCAACAAATTTATAAGGTACCCAAAAAACGGTTGCGTAAAATCGATCTTTAAGCGACAAGAGAAATATATCAACTGTTTAGCTATCACGATTTAGGAGATACAGCCTGGTGATGGTCGGACTTTCTTTCAGAAAGACGTGATGTGTTTAGCGTTTCTTTATTTCATTACAACATAACTGAGACACTGCACAGCGTAGATCTCTCATTTTCTGTTATTATATAATATAGCTATTTAATAATAATTACTCACGGGGTTTTGCGAGAAGGCAAGAAGGTTGTTCCAACATCTCCTGGGCATACCGCTACGTCTCTTTTGGATAAGGACCCCAAAATCAAAGCTTTTCTTTCCATACCGAAGCTTTAAAAAAAACGACTCTCTTTTAAAAAATGTCTCCCGCATTACGGAATTTAATCCTTGTGTTGCGGGGGGTTTCACATGCACAAAGACATGAGTTACGTACCTTACACACAAACGTTTGTCCTACACAAGCCTATCAAATATTATTTCACAGCACATTATTAAAAAGCTAACTATTATAATTCAGTCCCAAACATCTATACAGCCTTCAGTTGGTTGACCGTAACCAAGTTAGTTTAGAATAAAGTTTCTTCATTAATGAACAGTTCCCCACTTCTCTGAGTCAATGTAAAATGAACTTTAGTATTCGGTGTTTAAGGTGCATAATGTATTTTGTGTAAATCGTAATGAAACAGTCGTCGTATTTGTCATCTAAGTTATATTTTATACAGTAAAGTTTTGACGTCTTTACTTAGTACTATGGGTTTAGGAAATCTGTTTCTAACATTATATTAATTCAATCTTTAGTGTTTGGCAACTGGCCCTATCTGAATTTTGAATGTCTTTTCTCTGATGTACTACCTCTCTTTATAGCTTTTTCGTTTCAATCTGAAAATGATTTTTTTATCCCAAAGTAATCAATACTGAGGTTTTGAAAACGACTCCTGACATGAGGTACTTTTATTTGTGCCGAGAGCAGTATTCACATCACATAGACCTTTGTCCTTTGCGGGAATCGAACCCGCGACACTTCGCACAAAGTGGGTCTAGCCTGTTGGCTTCAACCCCTCAACTAGTCTTACATTAAGAATGGCACTATTCACGAGTATCACGATGCTGTCAATCCGTCTTTGTCGTCCCGATAGATCATAAACACAGCTATACATATGAACAGATAGTGTGATCTTATCATAGTATTGTTCCTTTACATGGGAGTTAATCTCTTTGATTTCATGCGTAACTGAGTGACGCAGGTCACCATGCCAGGGATTACTGTAAGAGACGTGATGCGGGTTCTATCTCGGCATGGGATAATCCACAGAGTTGTTTTAAATCTGGATGTTCTTTTTAGGGTTCCGTACTCCGCTGTCTGTTTGTCTAGCGTCCGTCGGTGATTAGGTAGAATCTCAGGAACGGTGCTAGCTAAGCATTTGAAACCCTCAAATATTTTTTATTGTGCATTTGTAATGTATTTTAAGAAATACACTCAAATTTAAGTGTAACACTATAGTTTTGTTTTTTTTTGTGTATTTGTACGGAAGTCTAAGTATCGCAAATCAGATTCCGGCTGATCGTTTTTTGAGAGGATTAAGATTTTTGTCGCACTTCTGCGACATTTATGACAAATATTTAGGTCAAACATGAAATAAGCTAATTATTTCAGGTTTAAGTCATTTATTAAAGTTAATGTTTTCATTATAAATGCCCAAAAACTAATGCCTTATACTGAGATAAGCCTCAACGAAAATCAATGATAAAAGCAATTTCGGTAGCCCAGGAATTTCCATAACGCCTGCCTCAACGCGCACCGCCGGTTTGTATACAACAGACAAATTCCATCTCATCCACAAATCCGAACACCGAAGGTTTGGGTAAAGTTTGGAGAAATTTTAACATTATTCAAGAGACTCTTTCACATCGTTTAAAGTATACACATACGAGTACACATTCACGTAAATGTTGAGCCCTTATGGTAAGGATTGTTTATTTAGTCAATTTCCGTCAATCATAATTACCCAAATCTTCTTCCTTTCGTACGGTTGAGATCTGGTGTCAGAGCGCTTATACCACGCGTAGGCAAAGATCTGCTATTTTAAAATTGCCGATGAATTAATAAAAAATGTATTTTGACACGTATTCTAATAAGCATTTGCCAACCCAATAATTTAAAATTCATTGTCGTTACAGTGAGTGTTCTGTTCCATATTGAATTTCCATTATTAAACGCACCTTGAAACAATCTTAAATGTGCTAGTTTTCTCACGACGTTTTGTATCACGGTTCTACCAAACATTAATTACTAAAAATATGCATATAAATTCAAAAGGGCTTGCCAGAATTACCTTTGATTTGGGAGTCCACGTGAACGGAACCTATATTAAAACACGCTAAAATGAACACTTAGAAAACTAAAACAAATGGCGTAACGAACATAACCGACCAGCCATAAGACAAATCGATAAAATCAGTACGAGTCAACGAGTTTTGACCTTCGATGAATATTTTACGAACTTATTCGGATTAACCGATAAACTAAACTTTAGTTAGGGTCAAAACTCTCCGAGGATTACCGCCTGTAGGTGATATGGTTAATTAAAATTTTGATAATCTAACTAATATTCGTTTTAAAGCAATTCGCCTTACTGCGGATGTTATCCCGATAATTTAGGGCGAGTAAATCGTTAAATTAATGAACAACTACCGAAAGCGATAACGAAAAATGACATGCCTGAGTCCTTCTTCGAAAAAGGTTAAATAGAAGTAGATTTAAATGTTAAAAGTGAATTTAGATTAACATTTAGTACATCCCTGCTATGTGGGTGTATTTAATAACAACCTAGTGTTATAAATAGATTAAGCTTTAGAGACACTTTGCCCTAGGCGTATTGTAGGCGCGCGAATATAAACAACAGTATCTCGAAATGTCTTTGAAATATTCACGTATGGAGAACGGTAAAAGTCACCACGCCAAACTAACTGTGCGTTCGATCCCCACGGCGAACAAGGATTTGTGTGGTTAACAGATCAATGTTCTTAGTTTCCGTGCCTTTGTTTGTGTGACTTGAATGTTTGTAGAAGCCCGCGCAACGTAGTTTAATACATTAGAGCTCATTGCATCTTGGCGGTTTTAGATTTGGAATTCGGATTTCCTTACAATGTCTAACTTTACAGGTTATAGTCTTAGAATAATGAAGAATGTATTTAAACAAAAGTCACATTAGAACTTGACATCGAAACCAAAGCTGCACCCCGTACCAACTTAAAAATTCATACATTGAACTGCAAAGCCACAATTTTTTTTTATATTTACTAACAACATAGATTTGCATTAAGTATTTCTACTCCGATCATTCCATCAAATATTTTATAGACAGATATGCCTCCAGCAATGAGAACCTTTTCGTCGTTTTGCAAAAAAAGTAACGAAACGTCAAAAAGTTAATTTCCTTTTTAATTTCCCAATGCCATTTTTCGAGTCGACATATTGATTCAAAGCTTTGACTATTGAAACCAACATCAATATTATTTTGTTGTTGACATAAATTCAGATTTTGAATACTTTGTTTTATTGGTTCTTGTATATCCCATGCCGAAATACGCTTCCTTGGTGAAAACGCAGCCCCGGAATGACAATGTACGAAAGCGGGGCGTTCAAGATATTTTAAGGCTGTGTTTCCACCACAGATGTGCGAAAATGCGTAGCGAGGCATGTGTTTGTAAAGTTCCAATAGAATCGCTTAATTTACCTCGCCTCAGTCAGCACAGCTCTGGTGAAAACGGCTAAGCGGACATCCTCGCATAACACCCATCGCACATCTCTGCTGGAAACGCAGCCCAAATCAATATTTTGTTTGAATGTACTTTTTCACGAAGAGAAAAAACATACGTACTCAAATATTTGATCACTGATCTGTGTATATAAGTGTATACAGTTCCGTTCATTTATTAAACAATCGTTTTAATCCTCCACCTACGTCACTCGTAGTAAATCTTATGAAAACAGATGTTTACGTGTTTTCCCGCTTATTTTTTGGGTAGATCAACAAGTGGCTACCCGGACAGAGCTCCAGCCGGGATCCTTGGTAGGAGAGGGGAGGGGAAGGGCGAGGGAGGGGTGCACTTCGTAGCTACGCAACTAAGCCTCAGAAGTAGGGTGTCTATGATGCTAATGACCCTGAGAATTATTTCAAGACTAATTGCAGGAAGAATTATGTCATGTCGATTGTCAATGTCAAAATTTAAGTAAACAAGTCTTACGTTGATCAGGATTATAACAAGTATGGAGAACGTTTCAGTCAATTTGGCCGGGTGGCGTCCGTCAACCAGTTCTCATGCAGAAGAGTTCTTATTCAAAATTGGCCTACCCATAATTCGGTTTTCATCCATGTTGACCTTGAACAACCAACGGAAAATTATTTTCACAATAAGGCCAAATTAGTAAATAAGAAGCTAGGTTCAACAATAAAACAAAAAAAAGGCCAATCTTAATATGTATTTACCTTATAAGAAATAACAGACGGGATTTGTCTCCAGTTAGTCAAATGTTTTATCACCCTACTCCAGGGCAAGCAGACGTAGTCACGTCCTTGATGTTAGATTATTATTGAAATCGTTTTTCCGATTGTAAACCTCGTATGAAATAAAAAATGAAAATGCGAAATACAAAGATAAAACAGGACTCAACATGCGTGTTTTAGTAAACACATATTATGTTTTAATATCAACTGAAATAAATTGAAGTACTTACTAATATAATTATAGATACAAAAGTATCTCTGTCTGTTTGTCAATCAGGTCAAAACTTTTGAACCGATTGTAATAAAATTTAGTACACATGTCGTCTAGAGCCTGAGAGAGGACATAGGCTACGGGGAGGTATTGGAGTCAAAGTTTCTACTAAGACTTTTTACGAATGGACTTTTGGTTTGTGATTTGGCTTAAATATTGTTTATTCAAAACAATGAGCGCACTATAAACTGAAGTCCACGCAGACAGAGTAGTGGGCAACAGCCAAATTTTGAAATCCTTTCAACAATTTACGCCAATGTGCCTAACATTAAATAGTGAGCAACTGCTAGACTTGCCCGCGACTTCGTCCTCGTGGGTAGAAGATATAAGTTATGATTTATACCGGCCCTGTTCTTTTCACATTTTCCATTGTATCTTCGCTCCTATTAGTCGCAGCAAGATGGTTTATAGCCTAAAGCATTCCTCGATGAATGGTCTATTCAACACAAAAATATTTTTTTCAATTTGGACTAGTAGTTCCTGAGATTAGCGCGTTCAAACAAACAACCAAACTCTTCAGCTATATATATTTGTATAGATTATAAAGTTTATTTGACTTGAACTTTAGCACAAGTACTTTCTGAAATATTACATTTTCACGGGATTAAATATAAGTAGAATGGAATTTGATAATGTAACATATTATTTTGTCGTGTCAAATTCGTTTCTTGAAACTGTTTTAAATTCTCTCTTCGCGCAAAGTGTGGAATCTCAGTGAGGAAGTGTTCATGATAATTAACATGAAAAGGCTTTCCTGGAAATTCAGACGAATTTTAATTGCTAACGTTTAAACTCATGCTTTTGTTATATAGATCGGCTTAGTGTGATTTTTGATGGAAGTGATATGAAATCAAAGTTTGTTGATACATGATGTTTAAGTGACAATGATCATAAGAGCATCTTACCAATGTCACGTGTGCGTAAAGTGTACTTTTTGACCGCAGTTCGTTGTGGTAAAAAGGAGACGATGACCCCTAAGTTTGTTTCGACGTTTCTTCTTAGGGTAGCCAGCTAGGAAATGTCGACTCCAGCTAGTTTAAAGAATGACATGTGAAAGTTATGAAGTCTGTCCTATTTGCAGAATAAATGATTATACTTCGTAATTAGCTCTTGTTTGAATCTTGCATAAATAGATCGATATTCTTTCTGCAAAAACAACTTTTTTTTTTCTTTTAAAAAAACTACTTCCGCACCAAGGAATTTAATCCTTGTGTCGCGGGGGTTTCACAAGCATGCATACAACTGAAAGAATAATGCGCCAATTTAAGCATTTAAACAAAAATAAAATTAAAAACTATACACCATTTTGTTTAGATATCGACTTGTAAAACAATCTAATAATAGAGAATCAAAATCATTTTATGCAAACACACATTTAATTAATGAACGTACTTTAAAACCAAGAGTTTTTGATATAAGTGAACCAAGACGTTCACTGACGTTTTAACATTTCAAACTTCATTGTGCTTTAAACTGTAACCAATTACACAAATGCGCTTGACAATACAAAGTAAACGACATAGCGGCCCTTTCCATTTATAAAGGCCGATGTTTTACATAACAAATTAGTTGCAATCATAACGGAAGGAAGTATGGCGGAGGCTTTCGTGACGTTATTGATTGAAGCCTATAAGTTAGACTTGTATGTGTATATTTAGTATTAAGTAACGGACCTATGCTCCAATGATTTAAGTGCTTAAAAATAAGCTACCTTGTTGTTCATTTAAATTTAAGAACATAACAAGTTGTGAAGATATGGACGATAATTTTTCCCTCGTTTTTATACACTCACTTTCTTGTTTGTTTGACGTTTCGGTTGGATTTTTGTAACTCATTTTTGACGCACTTCCCGATAAGCTAGCATTCTGAAATTTTCAGGGTAGCTTCAAACCCTATGACAATGTATTTTACAATTATAAAAACGGCTGGACCGATTTTGATAAAATTTGAATTGAGTGACTTTTAAAATCGTTGGAATTTGGATTTTTTAAATCTATTAATAAATTATTAGTGAGATACTGTTTTCGTTTCCATGTACAAAAAGTTTTTTGATTTATTATTCAGGTTTTCGTAGGTGTTTATACTAGATATTGTTTAATCAATGATACATTATAACGCATACTTTGTAAAATTGTATGTCTTGAATGTTTGTGAAACTCACACGACACAAGGATTAAACTCCATAGTGTAGGAATCTTTAAAAAAAAAAATCCACACTCTCAATTTACCGGCACCGAATTTATATCTATTCTGTGTCAAAACCAGGATAATTAATGAAACCGCACGTATGGATTGCTAATTCCCTCAGACGCAAGCAACAAGTGCCATTTAAGAGATGAAGGGCACGTTGCCAGATGTACATACTAAATAGCTATAACGTTATTGATAAAGCTTGAGTTATAACTTTGTTAGTAAACTAATTAGAGATTATTACATTGCTGAGACTGGATTAAATAAATTCGATTAAGATTATTACTCTTCGTAATTAGACGAGACGTTCGATATTGCGAGTAGATGGGTTATTAGGTAAAGATATTTATTAATAAACTAGCGAAACGCCCCGGCTTCGCTCGGGTGCAATGTTAATGTACACTACAGAATATCTTGAACATTTTTTATTTCGATAAGGATTTAACCCATCGTAACAAAAACAAATGCGAAATAGGCGTTGTAGAGGAAAAAATATAATACCGAAAAAAATTACGTATCGCGGACATTTTTGGTTTCCCAATTCTTTGCCCATAAATAGTATACATAATGTTATTATCATTTCCTGTCAAGTGCACCTATGGTTTTATTCGTTTCGTCACCTTTCGCAGGTCTTTTGGAAGAGATTCCTTAAAGAAATCAGCAAATAAATGAATTTCATCTACTATATTTCTGTCTACATACATTTTAAAATAAATAAATAATATTGTAGATCTGACAATATTGTAGATCATTATTTTGGTCTGACGCATAGCAAGACTTAGAAATATTGCTTCTAAACATTTTAGCGGTTCCACCATCATTCATACAGAAATGTCCCTGTATATGCAAACGCTTATAAAAATAAGTTCAATTCCAAAATTTCCTGCAAACCCTAACGAAAACATAACCAGAACGTCATAATCAGTACCTAATCATAGTTATAAATAGCGCTGTAATGTGATACATAGGAGCATAGTACAGCATAAGCTTGCTCAACAATGTGGTAGGCGAGGACGGCTGTGATTGGTCAGCGGCCGCCATTACGGTCGTATACGGAAAAGCGCGCGTATCGTGTTACATGCGCATACGCAGCTATCAAGTTCTGCTTCACGGTTGTGGTATGAGTAAAGTTTTGTTACTCATAACGATGTAAGAGTTATATTTTCGTAATATTAGTTAAGCATTTTTTCTTTTTTTTTCAGGAAATATCATGAACTTCCATTTTATATAAAATAAAATATACTTAATGCAACAGTAATATTAACAAAAAAACGAATACTAGTTCAAAATTGAACGTCTAGACTATTGACAGAATATACCTCATGAAGCTAAAACATACACACATACAAACCCACTCAAAAACTTACTTATTTATAATATTAGTGCGATTTATAAATTCCCATAATTTACTCTAACCAATCTCACCTATATCAATTCTACCATTAAATTAACGGCTTTTTTCTATTCGCATTTCTTCCGGTATTAACAAATGTAACAAATATTCTCAAAAAACAAACTTTTACTTTTCACAACCACTCACGTTGAATCATTAAGGAAAGTTTGCGGTTGTGCGTCACATAGCTGTTGAAACATTAAATCGATATCACGACGTTCGCCAACTTTATAACAAAATTTTACTTAGTTTTTTTTCGCAATATAGAAGTCGTTCTTAAGGCTTGATTTTCGTTTTCCTTATCGGTCAAGAGGTGACATTTTTCTTTAATTTCGATGTTTTTGTAAGTTAGCAAAGAGAAATTGTTCGGTTGGATTTTGTTTTCGTCGAGTGAATTGTCGAAAAATATTTAAACAATACGAATATTCCCTTTTCAGAAAAAAACGTCAATCATCAACTATTTATGTGTACTAAATTAAGATATAACGTAGGATCTAGCTCCAATGCTAACCCATACATTCTAATCAATCTGTTTTATCACCTAATAACATCATAAGCCTTTGCAATATTAATAGTAAAACTTTAATAATTATGTCTCTCTGTCATTTTCTTTTAGGTTGCTCTTAGTACTAGCCCGACTCTTGACCGGTTTTCATACTCAATCATCATCCATACATATTTTAAAAGATTACAATAAACCTCTTTGCTTGTTAGATTCGTATAGTTTGGTTAGTACGCATAGTATACTATTCCATCCATCGAAATCAAATTATACTTCCATATTACGAGTATACGTACATATCTCACGCAGACATAACAGATGTATAATTACAGCATTCTCCTTTGATGCTAGAGATATATTCCGAGAATTGTGGTATATGAAATGATATCTCATTAGAGGAAATATTGAGTTCGTAATTAATGTTAGGTTGAATTTGCTATGGGTTCACGAGTTTTGATTATATCTTAGATGGCTAGTATAGTTTTTGCTCCATATTATTGTAATTGTTACATGTGACTAAAATAAATAACTCTTATCCACTGCCAATTGCGTGGCTTTCACGTAGCTTCTGTTACTTACTTAAAAAAAGGACTGCAGTTTTATTTATAACTAGCTGTTGCCCGCGACTTCGTCCGCGTGGTTAGAAGATGTAAGTTATGATTTATACCTGCCCTGTTTTTTCAACATTTTCCATTGTATCTTCGCTCCCATTAGTCGCAACGTGATGGTATATAGCCTAAAACCTTCCTCGATGAATGGTCTATTCAATCCAAAAATATTTTTTTAGTTTGAACCAGTAGTTCCTGAGTTTAGCGCTTTCAAACAAACAAACTCTTCAACTCTCTTTATAGATATAGTATAATACTATTATTTCTTTAAATTTCTACCAGTTTCCCCGAAAAAATGTCTGAGTAAGGGGTTATAGTTGTAGTTACCATTATTGCGATCTTTTACATCGAATGTGAGTTTGTAGAGATTATGTTGTGGCAGCTTTTGGTTGTAGTAATTACGGGAGCTATTCGTCAGAGTTTTGGACTAAGTGGAATAATGGTGTACTTAAGTTTAATAATACATTGAATTACTGCAGATTAACTTCTAAAACAAAAAATACTTTCTAAATTATTAAAATTTACGTATACACATTGACATCTTTTGAACGCTTTGTAGATAAATTATAATAATTTTTTCGGATTTTTTAAGTTATTTTTAATGTAGTCATCAAATGTGAACTGTAGGTATAGAAAGTATTAATTTAACAAAAAAAAAACAACATTTAAAATTGTAGCTAATTCCTTTAACCAACCCTTTACCTAAATCTCACTCAATGACTCATGACCTCTACATTTTCGACCACAGAACTACGTAGTAACATACTATTGGAAGTCCGACCTTCGTCAAATCGAAACCGCAGTAATCGTGTGTTAAAACGATAAAAGCTCCGAACTGCTTCTGACCGTTTCAACTTATGGCTTAATTAACAGTTTGGTTCGGGATTAGTTGTGATTTTATACGTTGTATTTAATTGAATGATTGCCAAAAATGGGATTAAAAAGGGGTTTTGCTTGTGAGTCAACGTGTTTATACTCCGTTTGTTGCTGAAGGTAAACATATTCTGTCTTTATAAAATTCCCTATTACACACAATGTTTTAAAAAGTATCCGCGGTCGGTTTGTTATGAATTACGAGCTATTTATCGATAAATACGGAATACGTTGCATGGCGATTTAGTCAGTAAGAGTCTGAAACTACGCGCTTCCTCCGCAGATAAATTAATTGATCCATATGGATTCCTCCGCCTTAACTTAACTTTTATTGAAGGAAACACTAAACAATTACTTGTCTTGTTCCTTGATTTTTGTCTAGTCTACAAGAAGACATATCGGGCTTCTTGTTTTGAACCCACGGGAGTCCTTTATTATGAGCTGACGAGGCTGATTAGTCGCTCAAACTGAAATAATTACTTTTAAAATGAGTTTTTATGTCACCTTGGAAGTGTTATACAAATACGCACATCGCATGACGAAATCTTACTGGCTCTCTTCCCTATACCTTTGAATAATCAAATCCTGCCGTGAAAACCTCGATGTACTAAACTATATCCTACAAGCCAAGTCACTACACCGCACGTTGAGAAAAAACAAATGCAACGCGGCAGCCGTGTAAACAAACATACGCGGACGCACCGCAGACCAAATAACTCCAGATGTGGGAGTAGGCAAAATACATAGTATTCTTTTCTGTAAAGATGGTAAACCTCAGTTTAGGTAATAACTACAATAATAGCAATAATTAATTGTTTATAGAGTCCAGTGCACAACAAATCAAAACGGTACCATATAACTGAGGCAACCTTGACTGTCTGTCTCTCGGTCCGCCACCAAGATGGATCAAAGGTGATTACGCAGCACTCGAAATTGTCACAGTCAATATCATCTGCCACCACAATAACAGAGAATATTACAAAAAACAAAGTTCAACAACAGTTGGTACGGTCAGAAATTTGATGGGCGACCAATTTTCTTTGCAAATTCGCGTTTATTTGTCCTATTTCTATAAAACCCTTATTGTTGCGAGACAGATAACGACTTGAAAGGTTTTATTCGGTATTATTAAGAGTATTCAATTAAATTCCTTTTTACAAACAAATAATTATAATATTATTGTTCCATGAAGTTTTTCAGACTTATAATACCTTGATTGATAAGTCTAGACATCGGCCGTGGGATGAAATGCAAAAATTAAATTAATGTGTGGGTTTTCTTTTTACTTATTTAAGCCGCTTTTCTAGTTGAGCACCTGTGTCATCGTAAAGTCATATTAAATGAGTTGAAAATGTATATTATTTTACAAAGCTTTTATTTTCTAATTGGCATTGTCTAATGCGTCTAGTTGGCTGTGTTCCAAGTGAGCTAAAATTTCATAAATGTGTTTTCATAATTGACTGTACTAGATTTTAACACTGCATGAGCACTGATGATGTTATATTTTGACGTATTATTCTGTCTATATGATTAACAAGAGCAAACAAATCTATGTAAGGTAGTATGAAGGCTTTTGTCTAGCATTGAGGAATCAACTTAGATATATTTTAGACATAATATAAATGTCATATTTATCTATTGATTCACGATTTTATATTTCAATTGACATTCAAATTCAATAAACATCCAAACTATATTTAAAAATTAGTCGTATGCAATATGAGGTCATAGGTGCTATACCAAAACTTTTAAGCTAACCATCGCGTCTGCATTAATTTGTTCTATGTCGAAACGTGAGCCAAACAGTGTTGGAGGGGGGCGGCGCGCAGGGGGGTGGCGCCCCGTATATGGCTTGCGTTGGCGCAGCTACTATACAGTGAAGAGCATAACATTTAGATCATTTATATAATGTTCGATTTTAAATAAATAAGTAGCCTTTATTTTGTATCATTTAAAATGAAAAAGTTTTTATTGGGAGAAGCTTACTCGAAGTTCTTTTGAATCATCGATTCTAGAAGCACAGACATTGTTGCATTACTGCGGTTACCGTATTATTTAATTGCCAAAGATATGTTCTTATGCAGTTAAGAAAATTAATGTTATTATTTCGGTTCAGTATTTCGAATTTGGAACTCAAAATTATAAACGAAACAATACCATACTAAAACATTTTAGTTTAACCTTAAAAACATTTTGTCTATACACACAAATTTCAAAACAGTTTTCATCTGTTTTTCAAACACCGTTCTTTCCGAGCGTACTCCGGGGCGCCGGCTGTTGTCGGGTGCGCACGCGACGATGCCCCGCCCACCCGTCTTTGTGTGTGTGGCTGTGACGCCGACAAGTCTTTCACACTCGCTCACTTCATTCCTTCAGTTGATCATGAACAAACAACACTGAAATTCAATACTCATTTTCCTTACACATTTTGGTGTTAAGGAAAAAATAACAAAACACATACATTTGTTTTCAAAATTCGAACAAAGAAAACGTACTTAACTTAAAAGCATACATCAGTATATCATCATAATATCAGCACTTCAATATATATTTTTTTGCTCCCCTTTTCAATTTATTCAATGTATAAAGAAAGGAACAGAATACCTTTAATCGTTTGTTTGTCAGACGATAGTATAGTATTTTCTCATCTATCAACAATATTTAGCTAAAGGAAATCGCTCTTAGTAGCAATTAGAAACTGTCACTAGCAAGCCCTTGATCTGTTGTAATTATTATTCTCGGTATAAAGATTTTAAAACGTGACACGGCAAACACGAATATTAATTCCATAGATTATTTCGGTATCATAAGTCAATTCTAAATTTTATTATGGTCTTTTCAAAAGTGCAAAAAACTCATCTGTTATCAATAAACAAAGCGACGGAAAAAAATACAAGTGTGACTTGCGACACGGGGGTTCCATAAAAATAGGCTGAAGATAAATTGGTCAATAAATGGCAAATATTTTTTTACAACAGTCGTGAAACATTAAACCCTCTACCTACTACGGTTCATGAGATAGAGTAGACGGACAACGGCACCGTAGCAAAAGGGTATGGTACCGTTTTAATAAAAATCAAACTCTACCATTTATTTAACAAATGAAATTTTCACTCACTGTCATTTCATTTTGAATAACAACACAGCTTCCACCATCTGTCCACGGTCTAATGAAGTCATAGTAAAACAGATTGTTTACAATTAGTATTGGCTAGACATCCTGACATGACCTACATAGCTTAACCTGACACTACAAATAAACCATGGCCTGGTATATTATTGCCAATATTGGACTCTTTATTTTGAATGATATTGCAACAGAAAGCTTCTTAGAGTAAGCTACTACTACTGCTGTTGGTATTCTAGAAAGTTCTTAATACATTCTTTTGCAATAAAAATGCTATAAAATCTTACAGGCAACAGAACAAAATATTAAAAACTATTCGGGCAAATTATGTCATCATCGGCCTAGCCTTTTCCCAACTATTTTGGGGTCGGCTACCAGTCCAACCGGTTTCAGCTAAGTACCAGTGTTTTACAAGGAGCGACTGCCTATCTGACCTCCTCAACCCAGTTACCTGGGCAACACGACACCCCTTGGTTAGACTGGCTGTCAGACTTTTCAAGCTTCTGACTACCTGTAACGACTGTCAAAGATGTAGGAATAACAGCCGGACCCACAATTTAACGTGCCTTTCGAATCACGGAGGAACTCGCTATGACAAAGATGGTCACCCATCTACGGACCAACCGCGTCAAGCATAGCTTAACCTGTGATCGAATCACTTATGCGGTTATAGCTTAGCCACGAGCTCCTCATGGGCAAATTATGTATGATTAAAAAAAAAACTTTTACTAATAAAAATATATGAAGCTAAAAAATTCATTGTTAAAACATTTCCCGATTAAGTTATCCTTTGGAAACGACTCCCGCAGTAAGTAATTTAATCCTTGTATCGTGGGAGGTTTCTCAAACATTCAAGTCACACGCACAACGGCACCCAGACTCGGAACAAGCGTTCGTGGATCACACAAATACTTGTCGGACTTGCTTGAATCGAACCAGCGACAAGTTGCACGCAATTCCAGTAAAGCAAATACTCATAAATAATGAGACTTTTTACTGTAAAAGAATTTTCAAAATCGGTTCAGTAGTTCCTGTGATTACCCCCTACAATGTCACAACCCACCAACACAAGTATACAAAAGTGTTAACCAATGAATGATCTTACGTTTCAACTTGTTGGTCTCATGGTCGTAAACATGATACCGTGCGGGAGGTCTTCAGATGGGGTATTTGGACTGGTGCCCAAATGAATGGCCCTAGCTCCTATTGCGAGGGTGTTTTTTATGTCGAATATAGGTGAGCTATGACTTACTAACTAGAGAACGCTCTTGATATCTGGGAGTTTTTGTAAGAACTTTAATTAAATAGTGAGAAACACAGACACATCTTGGAATTAAATTCTTGAGTAAAGTTTGAATTTTAATTTTTTTCATTGAAATGTGGGTCCCATAGGTAAAAGCAGTACAGAAAAGGTGCCTAAAAAGTTTTTTAAAAATAGACAAACAAAAAAGTTGTTGACACTATTAGAATCATGACTAAGGTCTCCGCTTGCGATAGAAACTAGTCGGGCGATCCCAATAAATACTCTACAATTTGACTACTTAATTTCAAATTAATGGAAAATAAATATTGTTGGGACTCAATACTCCTTTAGACCTCGTCGCTTGTCTACAAGTTACAACCACCTTTTTCTTTTCAATTCAAGAATTTGCCGCCATCCTAACACCAGCATAATTGACCGCCTCGCAAGTCCTAGCTTCCCATATAAAGCGATGAAATAAAAATCATAACCTAATTAGTTGGTACGGTGACGGGTGTTCTAGTAGGAAGACTGGGCGAGTATATAGGTCGAGTTACTGGCGCTATGCCAAGGAATTAGTCACCCAGTGTGCAGCCAACGCGTGACGTTAACGCTAAAGGTTACTTGTGATACGTGAGATGTTCGGCTTTTCAGATTATCATGTGAATTTTGTTAGGTGTTGAATAGTTCGTTGTTTCAGTTCATACTAGATGTAGAGTTTAGTTTTTCTCATTACTGTCATGTACAAGTTAGGGTACGCTTGATACAGTTGGTTTTTTAGATGATTGACCATTTACGAGTTCCTCCGCGTTTCGGAAGACACGTTAAATTGTGGATTTTATTCAAACATCTTCAACAGTCGTTACAAGTTGTCAGAAAGAAGAAAGTGTGACAGTAGTTAGGAAAAGGCTAGGTTGTACTTTCTTTGAATTATTGTCAGCAGAGAGATATATTGGAGGTCTTTCAATGGACCAAGAAGATTTGCTTTAACACCGTAGTAAATATTTGAATTTTGAAGTTTCTTTGAAGCTTACATACCTGCTTTGTCAGATTAATTTTAAGAGCCGCATCAATATTAAATTTGTTTCCCAAATTTTTTTTTGAGGATCCATAACCAGCAAAAATCAAGTGTCAATTTAATATTGTATCCGTGTATGTACATGAATCAGATTTCCTCAATACTTAATTTTTTTCTTTTGGTTAGGGAAGTTTGTTATAGCTTCGTTTGCCCAAAGAAACAGCAGTCGTAAGAGGAAAATTTGTTAAATGAATTACGTCATAATTTCAAGCTGACTTTGCTAAACAAAATTCAATTCTCTTGCCCCCAAAACCTATTTAATACTATAAAATATTGAATGAGGCTGCTGAATACTGTTATATGTCTCTCATTAGGCTATCGCTTTCCGCGAGCGATCGGCTAAATATTTACCACGTGCTATTTACTATGAACGGTACAATTCTTCGTTACTTAGAACCGGTTAGTAAACATTTTTCTGCTTTTCGGCTGTTGCTTCAGTATAGGGATGTTATTGAGCTCTGTAACCGAAACTTTCGGATATCTGAAAAATGATATTGTTCGAATAATTTCGAATAGAGGTGAAGCTCAAATGTAATGCATGATAGGTTCTTGTCAGCTGAGGCCTAACACAAGATGATCCGTTAATTTTATGAAAGTAAAAGTGTGATACTGTTTCATTCCTAATTGTTTAAAAAATACTAACTATCCTTCACTGAAATTATTCGAATTAGCCCAGAATTCCAAATTGTTATTCATATCAGTTAACCGAAACCAACGTAATAATGTTCACATCATATCCGAATAGGTATCCGTAACCGCTTCCGACACAACATATCCGTAACATCCCTGCTTCAGAATTGAGTGCTTTGTTGTGTTATGTTCTGGTTGTGTTTCCTCGTCATCATTTATGTATACAAGGATTCGATGTTGCAAGGTGAAAAATTGTTGTATTTTTGTGGTAAGCACACATTTTGTTTTGATTTAGTTAGTAGACACATTGGGTTGGTTGTATCACGATAATTAATTTCAATAATATTTGAATGTATTCATTTCTAACTTTGTATTCTGAACCATATGAACTTATATCTAAAATAAGTACAGTACAGCAGTTTTATTTCAATGTCTAACATTTGCATAAACCTAAGAAACCTTGTTATATTATTTTACAAATGTTGACTATTTAGCTAAACATGTTGTCATCCAGCTGCGTTACAAAAACCCCGAATTACGGTACATTAGAAGGATCATTTTTTCAATTTTATGCCAATATTGTTTATTTTAGCCTTTTTGGCCGGTACCACTCAAACCTCACCGGTTTTATTTTTCTCTTTTCTGTATATTCCTGCATTTGCTCAACGTAGTCTTGGTAGCCCAATATACATGTATGTTTATACACGTAACCGCGAGTCATAAACGACATGAACAATAAGGAAATGTGCAGCTAGCGCACACACGGTGTTAAACACACAAACACACCCTCTATCTCTATAAGTTTGAATGTGACTTTTTAAAAGGAAAAATATAACATTTTATTTTGTTGATTTTCACTTCATTAACAAGTTATACTTAAAAATAGAATAGAATAGAATAATTTTATTGTTTCACAGTTACAATTCTTCATACATTCATCAACAGTGGTCCCCAAACTAAGCCTATAAATCATTAACTTATAACTATAAATGATTCATGAATATCTTTCAGTAACATCACAAGTTTATTTAGCTGGAAAGTTTATGTATTTTTTTAAGAAGATGAATATTTTTTTCATATAACTTTAAGCAAAATATATGTTTTTGGGCATAATCATGGAGTAATTACTCATTTAGTTCAAAATATTTTGAATAGTTATAGTGTCTATTTTTAAAAGCATTGTGATTTTTAATTTACGTAATCTAAAATTTTCTTTTTTTTTCATTTAGCCTATCTAATTAGATACTGCTGTATTAATGCAGACATTGAATAATTATATTTGAGATGATTTTATTTGACGATTTCCTTGGCATGTTCCTAACCACTATTAATTCATACGATGGGAACATTAAACATTTTATAATGTTGTTCTTGGTTATCTGTTTGACTTTGTTTCGTCATCGAGTTTGGAAAAGTTGCTATGGTAACCATATAAGAGGTTTACAAGAAACACTATCGGAAAAGTATTTTTTTATTAGTGCAGGGAATTTAAAATTATTTTTTTAACAAATTATTACGTTTCTATGCATACTTTTAGATAGCTTCACTTGCTCTGTATCTAAGAACTGGCACTAATATTAAAAATGTGAAAGTATGCGAGTGTGTTTGTATGTTTGTCACCTCACGCCCAAACGGGTGAAACAATTCCGATGAAATTATATCTGGAGGTTGCTTCAACTTCATTTAACCCAGGCCCTATTAATGAGACTTCGTTAAAGGAGGGTGTTGTTTTTGTAGCTACAGCCGGCATTCAGGAAGATCAAGCCGCGAGCAACACTATTCATTAACAATTGTTTGTCTTACTGTATTAACAAGGAAACAGAAAGTTAAGAACGAAATAATTTGAAAAAAAAAAACAGACAAATTTTCCCGCTACCTTTAAACTTAAAAACACACACATAAAAATCAAGCCGGCTTAAAATCGAATTGCGTCAAGCTTTCGGCTGACTAATATAAAATTTATTAGGACTGTCCGCGTTAAATCTGAAACATGGCATCAGTACTAACGCCCACAACACTAGCATTTGGCAGAGGAAACATAAATATTACTGAAACAGTCATAGGTGTGTCAGATTATTGTCACTACCGCGATTTTCTGATGTTTTTTTCGTTATTTTTTTATGAAATCACGTAATTGCTGGTCTGGTCTCCTTTGGCTCGTTAACGTCGATTGCATTTTGCATATACACTTTTCTTCTTATATGATTCATAGAAGAGCATTTAAATAGATATACAAATAAAAAAAACTGATTTGCAGTGCGTAGCCAAGTTGACTGTTTTTCGTGGAGTCTGCTTAAAAGTATGGCATAGATGATCCGTAGAAAAGCTAGAAAAAAAGTAAGACTGGGTCAGTCCCTTGGTAGAAGTCATTCAATTCCGATTTTTTCCCAAAATATTCGTACATTGCAACAGTATAAGTAACTGTGAATAAAAAAGAGTATCCCTAGATGTTCAGAGTAAGTGTCACCACCACTGTATCGCGGCACTCGCGGTTTTGATCCCCACTTGTTCATGTGTTTGTGCTTGTGAAACCTTTCAGAGGGATTTCTTTAAAAAAATCTAAAATAAACGTTACAACTTTGATATACTGGTACCTTTTAAAACAAATTGGACGAATATTTCGTCATTATAATATTTCCTCATCATACTGTGACGGCAATTCATTACAACGTAATCGGTCAATCTTCATTACTCCGCATCTGCTAAAGATTATAATTTTCCGGGAATTCATTAATATTTTGTCGAGGAAAGTTATTATAGAAACAAAAATAGATGCACTTTAACTAAATATAGTGCGGCGTTATGATAAAGTAGTAAGTGACCTTAGACAACTTTCAGATATTGAGCATCTATTATTGAAATACTAGCTGTTGCCCGCGACTTCGTTTCCGTGGGTGGAAGATATATGTTATGATTTATACTTGCCCTGTGTTTTCACATTTTCCATTGTACCTATCTTCGCTCATATTAGTCGCAGCGTGATGGTTTATAGCCTAAAGCCTTCCTCAATGAATGTTCTATTCAACACAAAAATAATTTTTCAATTTGGACCAGTAGTTCCTGAGATTAGCGCGTTCAAACAAACAAACTCTTCAGCTTTATATATTTATTGATTGATATTGATTGATTGAAATATATAGAACAGAGATAATATAAAATGCATTTTCTAGCTTGTACTTTCGACTTCAATTCGACTTCTTGTATAGGTCAGTTGGTTGGTCCGTGGATACGAGACCATTTGTAAATATACATCATCACACATCTATGATAATAACAATAACAACAATTTTGACAACCAGTCTCAAAGGAAACGTAAGACCTAACTAAAGTGATTGTAGTCCAAGTCCAAGTATTGATCGCAAAATCAACATTACAAAACTGGATATTAAGATAAATCTGAATAGAATGGAAAAGGCTTCTGAACGAAAAAAAAGGAAAAGCGACTAAAGATGATTAATTACAAAATTACTGTAGGTATTTCAAATGGACTAAAAGCCGTTAATCCTTATTCAATTGAACTCTATTCTATAAGCTTTGATTAATTAAAGTGCTTAAACTGCTACTATTTAGACGTACATTGTCTTTTGTATTGAATTTTATAACAAAGGGAATTATTAAGGCAAGACTAATTATAAAATAACTTACAATTATTATATTGAGGATTTAAAATGTGGAAGGATGATTCTGGGTTATCAACGTAATTGAGCTGAAAAAAGCCGAGAATTGGGTAGTTTCAAATACTGTTTTCAATATTTAATATCTATCGATGCTATTAAAGATAGCTCAATTCTACAAAAAAAGAATATTATACTTAAATAAAATATTTGAAACCACGGTTAGTCGGTGGAGGTTTTACACTTTTACCCATTTTCCGCCGTCTACTTAGGTTCAAATCACAAGATTTTTGACTTTGTAAAATAGGTTTCATCATCAATATTAAGGTAAAGAACTGACCTTACTATGAACCTCATAAACATACATTTGGAAAAGAAAAATGTAGCATAGCAACAGGTAATTTCCACAAAATTATTTCCTGGTTTATATTACCACATAATACCGTCATATGATACAATATGATGTTTTTTTATGTGTTTATGTGTGTGAATGTAGCTTGTGATGGGATGACCAACATTCAAATCCCTTTTTTTATATTGTGTACACATTCTTAAATTTAAATAAATGTTGAATATTCGATTGTCATGATTTTATTCATCTTTTATATTTGAGTCTTTTTTTAAACGCCTAATCATGGTAGGTACTTGTGTACGAATACTAAATTAATTAAAAAAATAACATTAAAATAAAATATGTATATAATTTTATTCCAAATTTTCCTCTCTTATTAGCTGAACACGTATTATAAAACTGTTCAATAATAAGTCATTAGATAACCTATAGACCTTGATATTTGAACATGCAACAAGTATTGCTAACTTTGAAAGGGAAAATCTAGATCTAGACTTTTCTGTATGGAAACTTTTTGGTTGGAGACTTTTTTCTTTTCAGTGATGCGTGCAATAGGTTGCGTTATATTTTATGCATAAATCGTTCTCACTTGTTTATCAGTTAGGGACGGAACGCAAGATCGGAACGCCGACATTTGGCTAGACGTCCATTCGAGGTCATCGTCTCTTAGTGGGTAGCGTCGGAAAAATACAAATTACCGACTGCTAGAATTATTTTGTTCCAAAGAATTGGAAAATTTAGATTTCATTTTGTGAAGTTTTCTTTACTTGGTGTTTAAATGGTGAGCAATAAATTTGAAAATAAAACAAATGAAGACAAACACTTTTATCGCCGTCTTTCGCGGATGAAATTTAACGAATAACCTACTTAACTCAGTAAATCTTACAGAATACTCGATTCAGTTCAACAAATAATAAATCAACATTCAACAACAAAATAAACTTCACACAAACAGTTTCCGGTGAATACAACCCTATTACATCAGGATCCAACGTTCTCAGAAACTAGAAACCGAATCGCGTTAATTCACACCAACGCGATCATAAAGTAGTGACGTCAACAGAATCCAGGCTGATCTAAATTTCTTTTGCGTACCGTACTATTTGGTACACACATATAAATTTTCACCACTACAACTTTCAGTGCTGGCGTTTAGCCAAGCCTCCTGTATGTGATTCGCTCTTATAATTCGAGTTCTATACAAAAAAATATATCATTGTGTTCGACGTACTCAAGCAAATGTTCACGTGTGCTATGACTCAGACAGATTTATTCTACTGTTTTACGCTTCCTGTTACTACACAGATTATCAGAACCATGTCCATTGAAGGACCTTCAAATGTGTTTATAGGTTTGTTATGAATATATGAAACAGTGGACTATAGAAAAATATATCGTCGTAAAAGAAAAAAAGTTGGTAAAGCCTTTTGTTTTAATATCAACTATTGTATTTTTTTAATCGTTCTGCTATTCAGAATAAGAGAAACAAAAACAAGTGAACATATATTTTACTTAGAAGAATTGATAAAAAATGAGAATATTTAAAATGCTAAGCGTTCGTTAAATTGTCTACAATGTTCCGAAACGCTTGCGTGGCAACAAGCAATGATCAGTGCAGGCAATAAACATTTTTGTTTACTGCTGAAAAGACATTCATTTGCTTTCGAGAATACAAGATTTCATGATTATACCTTAATTATACTGTACTAGGTACGAAATTAGCACAAATCAATTTATTCGACCTTCTTTATTGATTTTGTTTTAATCAGTTTTGGGATGTTCTTTTTACTTGTAAAAATTGTATTATGAAGAAAAATGTATTTGAATGTACGGAGAAAACTTTAAGCATAGACAGTTTTCCGGTCAATCATTCATCCGGGGACTGATGAGGAAAATATCTTGACTTTATGAAGAAACCAGCACAAATGAGAACTCATCAAAGGTTTCTTAAGCCACGTCAGAGTCCTACAGGTGGCCTTAAACTCTGAAACCAGTAAATCAACCACGAGAAGAGAAGCAAAATAATTCTCTGCCTCTTTCATATTCATTGGTTTCATTTTCTCATCTCCATTTTTGGCTTTCTTCTCATCACGAATCACAACTTTTTATATTGTAATCTTTCAATGCAATAATTCAACACGTCATACTTAGCAGAACGGTTACTGCAAAGACGAGCTAACCATATATTTTTAAATTTGGAAAGTTTTTGCTGAGAAAGTGAGACGGTGCTCTACATTGACCGTCGCTGTTTCTCACTTCCACATTCTGTTTCAAGATATCGTGGTAAGAACACTGTTGGCGTTTGATTTATTTTGTTTGGATCCTACATAGAAGACTACGATGACGTAGATAAAGGTTATATACCTACCTATTCGTTATATTTATCTTGTTATGTTCGATTTGACTTGTTTTTCCCGGAAAATTAGTTGCCTATTCAAGTAATCGGGGCTGTAAACAAGAATTAACCTAGATTTGGTTGTCTACTCATCGTTCAGATTAAACTTTCTGCCATCTGATTAATTTCAGCTATAGAATTATATGACTTTGGCAAAGCAGACACGAACGAAAAACGGCTCTACATAAAAAAGTACAATACAAACACCTAGGCCAAAAGACTAATCAGAACCTTTTTCGTTCCATATTCACATAAAACTATTCATAACAGAACGTGTTAACAGACCGTTAAAATAATATTTTTCCATAAATTTCTTGTGACACGAAAACTGTAGTAGGACAGACCGCCTGTTGCTCCTGGCTTGTTGCCAACACAACGCTGTGCGGTTTTCCACGACACCTCGTTCAGACTAGATAATAACGTCTTTTACATTTTGGTCATGTTTGGAAACTGAGAATCTTATTTTTAAACTTCAATTGTTACTAGGTGTTAAAAACTAGCTGATGAGACGAACTTTGTTCTGCCGGAGTGAATTGTAAATCTTAACCGTCTAGAGTATTCAATTTGGTGTAACCGTTGAGGAGTTGGAGTGCGTACAAGAAATTAACTTAAGTCCTGCAGGCAGCCTGACGTTACTTACTAAAAATTGTACCGTTGAAAATTGTCATGTGATATTATATGATGATGATGTGATAAAGATCTATAATTTTCATACGTGTTTTAGAGCATTCACTTTAAATGATTTTAATCATTCTAAATAACACTTGTCTAAGGAAGCTGGTAGCAGTCGAACCCACCATCAATCTCGAAACGTCATGATTCTTCATTCAAACCATGACGATATATCGCAGGTTGCAAGTGAACTCTGTTAGCCTCAATGTAAACGTTAAATCACTTGATTTATCAACTGCAACCACGCTTGGCGTACTAATTACGCGTAGCGTATTGTCCGAGTGCGTGAGGTTCGCTGACAGTGGGCTAACTATTCATTTTGATTAGTTTGCCCTTTCAAAAATTTACGTTACTGAACCGTTACTTATTCTGAAATGTCTCTACATTTCTGTCTCTATTTTCCACTTTGATATGGCAGAGACGGCATAAAACTTAAGCCTATTAAACGTCAGAATGTAATCTATTATTCACTCATACCATGAACAGATAATAAATGTACATACATAAAAGTCGTTTACACCCACATGTATGGAGTTATTTGTATCGAACTTATTTCCTTCAGTAAAATAATTACAGTAATACGGTACAGACCTTGAAACTTGTTGCTTATATAAATAACTTAGTAGTTAGCAGTCAGGATACTTGTGGTATCAATCAAATGTTGGTGAGCGATCGTGGTGTTAGCTTTATACCGTATTATGCTGTTGAATAAGTAAGAAAATCATGAAGAATTTTCCCTAGTTTTTCTTTTCTCGAAGGATAAAAATTGAATCTTATTGAGGCACCACTGTCTCCCCGTATGTCCGTCTATCCATCGATCCATGTGCTCGTCTGTCTACACGGCCGTCTTTCCATCTGTCCGTCTATCTGTCTGTTTGTAGAGATTGTATTTCATGGTGTTTTCATATCATTTCATTTCATATTTTCACATAGTGTTGAGTGAAGTTTAACTCAATGTATAAAGTAGCATATTTAAGTTAATTTTTTCTGTATCGTTAGTGGACCACGCAGCAGACTACTTTGAAAAGCGTTGTGATATAGTTTATTACGGCAAAGTCATTGAGAGCCTCTTGCCGTAGGTGCCATCTCCGGTAGGAAAAGCATTTGTATGATCTATGAATGCTTGTTCTGAGCCTGGGTGTTTTTTTCTTGAGGTATGTGAAGCCCTGCGAGACAAGGATTATTTTTTTATTCAGATTTTATATAGTATAAGTATATACATAGATATAAGTAGGTACATAAATCTCGACTGATAGAGAAGGCATTTTGACTGAGTAAGAGTGATGCGAAGCCTTAGCTTCTGCAAGCGACTGGTTGATATATCCTTTTGTAGTGTTTTAATATCCGTTACTTATAATATCCGGTACTCCGGTTTTGTTAGAAAACTGCGATACTATGTTATTGCTTGCTATATTTATTTTATTTGTTGTTATTTTTATTGATTTGATACACAGTGAGTCTGTTTAATATTTATATGACAGGGGTCTGCTGGCAGCTCATGGCTAAGCTAAAACCGCATAAGTGAAACGATCACAGGTTAAGCTATGCTTGACGCGGTTGGTCCGTAGATGGGTGACCATCTTTGTCATAAGGAGTTCCTCTGTGTTTCGGAAGGCACGTTAAATTGTGGGTCCCGGCTGTTATTCTTACATCTTTGACAGTCGTTACAGGTAGTCAGAAGCTTGAAAAGTCTGACAACCAGTCTAACCAAGGGGTATCGTGTCGCCCAGATAACTGGGTTGAGGAGGTCAGATAGGCAGTCGCTCCTTGTAAAACACTGGTTAGACTGGTAGGCGACCCCTACATAGTTGGGAAAAGGCTAGGAAAATGAAATGGGTCTGCTGGCAGAAATGTCTAAAGAAAAAATCTGTAACTTTGTACCATTTTTTTTTCTTGCATGTTGTAGGCAAATAAATAAATACGATAAAATACTAAGCATTCGTTAATACTGTCTTTAATTAGTATTAATTAGAGCCGAAAAGTCGACGCCTAATTTTAAAGCGCCAGATTATAAATCAATTTATTTGTAAAACCATAAAACATCAGAGATCAGTTAACCGAAAGCTTTCATTCAGTAACAACTATAGAACTATTATTACCACTGCTCTATAAAATGGCATTCCATCCATTGCGTCTTCGACCGCAGTTAAACTTTGTCGACGTCACGAAAAACATTTGACGGCTGCGTGTGCGCTGATTGACGCATTTCTCAGGAGGCATAGAACAATAGTCTTTTAGTTAGTCTATTTGTTAGATAGGATGATGACAGATGATAATGAAAGATTGCAGGAGTAGGATGGATGTTGCTGGAAAGAGACAGAAAAGTGGCATAGGCACATAAAAAATAGGTTTTATGTCAGTAGTGTGAAATATGATGATCCTGTTAATTGTTGAACTTTTTGATCACGGTCATAACTGTTGATGTTGTTGAAGTTTTGTGATCGCAATTTGTAGTCATTACTTTCAGGTCGAGTTTTCAAATCACGCTGTAGTTCTTTAAGATTTTGATTAAATCAGACAACTGATGTGCTTATTTGACTGTTACTACTAAGACAGAGTTTCAGTTTAAGGTTGGCACTCGATAAAAAATTCTTTTTATTTTTCAGTGATCGTAGTATAATTTCTCAGACATCATAATACAACATTAAATTAAATGAATTCATACTGAAACACTGAAACTACCATCTATCTTTCACGTATAAACGCCAATCGGTTTCATGGTCCGACCGCAATAAAACCTCTTTTATACAGCATGAAAAACATGTTACCGGCGGGTGCGTGCGCGCCGCCTCTGACGCATATCAAAGATGCGCGACGCCATTTCTTTTCGACTGTACGTTCCCGATTTGGCTCCCGGCCAAAGACGCCGCCTGGCGTCCGGCCAACACACCAAATCACCCCCTCTTGGTGCGTAGCGGGAGACCGTTCGAATAAGAAAGCGATACTTGTCGATTTTCGACTGCTCGAAACGTATCGATAGAGATTGGGCATCTTCTTTTTTCATAATTTTATATTTGCTCATTGTAAGTTAATAAATAATAAATAAACTAAGTAAGTATACAATTAAACAAAATGTCAGATGACACATCTTACCAGAAAAGCTGATCAATATTTTGCTAAATCGACAACAATCCTAAATTATGAAAACAGATTTAGTTTATTTATAATCTTTAATTAACATTTTTGTCTCTCAAATCACAACATTCAAACCAGACAATTTTCTCAACAACATAAAAATTCGAAAACACAATCGATTTTTTTTTCGAATTCACTCGATATACGAGTTGCGTCGACTCGACAATCGAAACAACCCGAATAGCCCCGAAGCTTACGCGATCAACGAACTAAGGACATAGTTGAAACGCATTCCTAGCTTATTGGTGTTGGTGTAGACTTTACGATTGAAACCGAGTCGATTCAAGAAGCAAAGGTTGGCCTATCATAACAGATTTATTGCTGTTCATTTGGGCCGCACTCAATGGAACATCCACTTAGTTATTGAAGTGTTTTCATTTTGTATACTACTTTGTGGTTTGGTAATGTCTGTATGTCGATTTATGAGTTGAAAGTTTTTGGGCATACGTTAAAGAAGTTGACTTTTTTGAAGCCGTGAAGTATTTTAAAGTCACATATTTTTTTGTTTCTTAATCATTCAATGTTCACTTTTAATGATATCTATTTTATTCGAAAAAATATCTTTCTCATATAAAATGCATTGAATTTCAAGATTTTCATATAGGTCTGTTATTCAAAATTTCAAACCACGCAAAAGCTCCAAAAAATATTTAAAGAAATTGTGATATCAAAACTTACAAAACACTTCATGAATCATTTGATGATGCAAGTATGATGACGTCACTATCTTTTACAAAATTAGGAATTCTTTCAATGACGAATAATGTTCTGCGGTTCTTGTTGTGCCATTAACACAATTTCTGGGAGCAATTCTGAAAGCAATTTGATTGGTTCAAAGTCTACTTTATTCAGGAATTTCACGTCATTTGTTTCACTCTGCTGCTTTCATTTGAACGAACCTGCGATCGTGAGTGGAATGAGGTCAGTTGCTGTTTATGTTTACCTAGTATGTGCAGCATCCTTCGTTTGGAAAGAGGTGTTTTGTAATCAATTTTAATAACAGTTAATGATTTCCGATTTGAATTATGCTCTTTCTGGGCTATAAAGTCCATACTCAGACGTGTTGTGGCATTGTAAGCCAAAAAAAGTAAAATGTCAAGGCTCATATTCAATTCAAAAGAATTACGTCCTTTCGGCTGCTGGTGCAATCAAGAAGTTAGTATGTTTGAGTTTATATTGCATCACGTTTACAAATTCTGGTGACTTCTGATCAGGTGAACTATTTCGATAAGTTGTTAGTTACGTTGCCCCATCAATGTTCATCATCACGAATCTTGCTTAGAACAGAATTTTCAAAATCAGTATTATAAAGACAAACGAATCGCTTGTGTGACAAATTTATGACCGCAACAACCGTAGCTTAACTGAAAACTAAACAATCATCTATTAAACAAGGCTACGCTTAACATTTTATAAAAGGCTTTCAGTTGTTCGAAAATATTTTTCGTCCAAAGTTTATCTGTACCGGTCACAATTCGAGTCCAGCCTGTGCCAAAATTTACAGCTAAAAAGTTATTGAGAATCCATTTTTTATTTCTCAAAACTTACTCATTAACATGACTTATTTATTTGAGTACCTAGTTATATAGTTGAGAGTGGACCAACGCGCATGAGTCACTAAGAGTCAAGCGTCACAATTGAGACGCAGCTGCCAAAGGATCTCAGTTTACTTTGCGCACGGCGCACGTGTTGCTCAGAACATCACACCTTACAACGACATAATTCACATAATAAGTACACACGAATATAGTCACAATAACCGCGTCATAAGATCCATAATCCTATATCAAATTTGGAAAGTTTCTTCAACCATCAAATTAATTACATGCCAAAAAGAATCTTTATTACTTCAACATAAGATCGAAAGTCGCTGGTTATTGTTCTCAGGTTTTACACATATCAAATTAATTGCACAGACAAATATGATCGTTACAACACGTTGTTAAGGGTCATAGTTACTTGGCAGAGGTTTAAGGGATCAGGCAATTACTCGTATAGGAAGAATTAATGTGTTTGTTCAAATGAATTGTTAATTACATATTTTCATAATGTGTTTTGTTCTAAATAATGGGTAATATTCAAATGTGGTTTAATTATAATCTTCACTGTTAATTCACAGTACAAAACGTCTAAATTTATGTATTTAAGTTGTGCAGTAAGTCTGCTGTTGACCCAATATTATTGCAATTTATACGAGTACTTATAAAACGAATTGTATCTATTTGCACACGAAACGAAAAAAAAAACTACGGTAGTTAATAGTTAACTATTTTTTTAAAACCCCTTTTTATCAACCTGCCTGTGTAATACACAAAAAAAAGAAATTATGTTACTTATTTTAGCATCAGTAAATACCAAATAACGAAAACCGAATCCTATAATTCCATATCACGCACACATGGTATTTTTCAAAGACTAAAAATCTGTACAGGATCAGCATTAGACAAACCCCCGCAATTTAAGTTACAGGGTCTCACTTCAAGTGAATTTACGAGAGCAATGCGCTTGCGCAGCTGTCGCGAACGTGAGCTCAAACGACAGCTGTTTTGTATAAACTTCGTAAATGTATGTTAGTTTTATTCAAACAATTGTTTTGGGAGAGATTTGAGGTTTACTGTAATTTGATTATTGCCTTTATATCTTGACCTTTCTTGCTATATCTTTGAAGCTTGTACTTTGTATCCTGAACTATGCTTATGAGTCGTATTCGAACTGCTCTTAGACAAATATTTAAATGAAGAAAATAAGGGAAGTCTTCGTAAGAAAATATCAGATGTCTTAGGAGTTGCGTTTTATTTATACTCATTCTTTTGAGTTTTAATTGGTTGTATAAAGATATTTAACTTGCCAAAACATGGATACTATGAATATTTTGAAATGTCTTGGCTGAAATGGACATCTATTTTTCCCCTCACCCGTTTTTGTTAGAATTCATATCGTTCACTCGGCATGGACACTCATAAATCGAGTTAGTGTTAACTGAAACCACATCGTTCACGATCCATAGGATGCTTAGCTACTTCAGCAGCAGTGGCGTCTTTTAATACTTACTTGGAAACTAATAAATTTCTAATAGCATAAAATATAAATTAAAATTTAACAAATTCCTAACACTATTCGTAACCAAAACATGGCATGATTAATTCGTTAATTCATATTTTATATCAAAAGCAACAAAGCCTATTTAATAAGAATTAACGTGTTTATTCTACAAATTGTGTAATTATTTTACGTCATGTATTCTAGCAGGTGAATGTAAGTGACAGTGTGTGATTAAAACCCCTGAGTCACCTCTTATGATACCCACGAGAGGTCCCGGTGTGAGCTATATATAGCTCAGCCTATTAATAGCTAAGGAAGATTCAGTCTAGAACTTTTATGTAATGTATTGGATTGACGATTTTGTAGATATGATGTTTCAGTTGTTTACTTTTTCATCTGGTAACGTTGGCTGGATCACAGGGGATCTTTTTTGAAGTTGCTATTAAGAATAGGTAGAAATTCAAAAATTAAGTTTAAATTGTAAAAACAACATGACTTAAAATATAATTTCGAAAATAACATTTTCAGCAGTTGCCTTACAGATTGGTCTGCACCGGTATTATGTTTGAGCCTGTAAAGTTAATTCAACTACACAGATATGGTTTAATACGTACTTTATAGTTATGCAGTTGACTGTGTTTCCGTATATTCAAGCTGCCGTAAATTTCGTAAATGGTAATTTGATATTTCCATCATTAAAACCATTGCTATTCAATAAACTGTACGTGTTAATGTATGTACAGACAATTACAATTATTTCTCCCTTCTCTGACTAGTTTTTTTTATTATTTATGTACACTGCGTGGAGAACAGCATCTCCAAAAGGAACTTATCATACCTGTAACTACCAAGGGTAGCTAAAGAATGAGGAAAAAAGAAAACTTGTTTTTAAATCAAACGATGAAACGCTCCTGCAATCGATAAAAAGTCCCAATCTAGGTTTCGAAAACTCTCCACAGCTATTTACGATCTAATTACATTCCATGATTTTCTCAAGAAAATGAAGACCATAATTTTTGTGTAAAACTGTTAGCCATTATTGCTAACATTAAACACATTTTACGATGATCTCTTCTCACAGACTCTTGTAAACAACCTTACGTAACTTCTATCCCTTGTACAAGGTTCGTAGTTTGAGTATTAATATGACTAAGTCACAAAGTTTCCTAAAGTGAGTAAAAGTTCAGTAATTGCTGCCTCATCTGCATAGACGTGACGGCTTTGTCTCAAATATAAATTATTTCTCGAAAGCTAACAAACAAAAGTGTAGTTAGTCTAATGTCAAATCTTATGCTAAACGCTGTACTTGGTTGCACGTCATGTGGTCAACCAATCACGGTAGCAACAAGCTGCCTTCTTGAAACCGTGAGACAATAGAAAAAAGCTTAAGTAATGTTTAAGGAGAATTTCTAGATGCAATCATGTATTTTGATTTACCTTAGGCTGTCGATATTTATTTACGGTTAGGTACAAACAAAACCTTTATACGTTTCTGTGTGCGTCTAAAACGTATGTCGTTTTCGATTACATCATTTATGACTTCATCATATTAATACTCGAAGATATCAATACACAAACAAATAAGTATTACCGAGAGCAAATACTTTAGCGATGATGATATATCACCTTGCGGGCTTAATGCCCAAAGACGAGTAATTTACTAGTAATTAATAATGGCATCATCACTAATTAAAGTTTTATTTTTTTAGGTCTAGAAAATTTTGATGGATTATTTAACGAGTGGCTATTTTTTTTTCAGTTAGGCTTAGACATTAGGCTTCGATTGTAGCTTGCCTACAGTTTACACTGTCTTTATAATTAACTAATATTGGTCCTAAATGATTTAGTTGTGGAAAAGAAAATTATGAACATAATTAATCCATTCTCTTCTGGTCTTTTCTTAAACATTTTTTACAATTAATCACTTGGACATCGGTTCGACGTCAGCCATCTTTACCTGCTAGCCTTCTATAGCATCTTTGACCATCCTACCCACAGTTTCAATGTCCGTATTTCCATTTAAAAGAAAATGTATTTTCTTCAAAAGGTTCAATACCTTTAGAGTTATGAAGTTTATGTATAGGTAACTAGCCAGTGATTGATAGTTTCTAACGATTTTAATTAATATTTTTCTCATTTTCATCAGCAAAATCTTTTTTCTGGCAACGCTTTTCGTGATCTCATTACAAACCTATGTGATCTAATGGTCTGTTAGCTGTCTATACTATGTCATCAGCGACGAAGGCTAGTACAAGTATCGGGTCGAGAGCTATCCGGATTGTTTCGAGCAAATATTTCGTGGTGATTTGCCAAAAAGTGAGTAATCGGGATCACAAGAGGTGATTTGTACAGCGTCTGGTTTTTTTGCCCAGATTGAGTGTTAAGGATCTCATAAGTGAGAATTATTTGGCTGATGACATTTCAAAATCGAGAAGAATAAACTTAAAAATGGCGAAAATTTTACGAAAAATTATAATTATGGGAATCTGGTGCCGAAACAGCAAGACAAAACGACCTTATTGTTTACTTTTAGAACATCATAATATTATATTTCTTAGTGTGACACGACTACCAGCATCTGTAAAATAACTACGTGATTAATTTCTAATTCTCCTAACAATACATTTCAAATCAACTAAATTTATTTCCCTACACAACTGTCACTGTTAATAAAAGGAAAAACATTCTTCAGTCAGATCTTGTACATCATCAGATTACCGAACAGTAAAAGAGTAAAAAAAAACAATAATTAAGGAATCTTAAAGATCTCCAGCGGTTGGTAACGTCGCTCGACGGGAGGCGCGGCTATATATAGATGCGCGCGCGCCGCCGGTACGCGCTCCACGGCGCATGCGCGACGCTAACGATGTGTGCGTGCGAGTTGCGCGGTATGTACCTGGGGGAGCAGTGAACTTACGAACACAGGTATATAATATATATGAAAATATTAAATAACTTAATTGCGAGTACGATTGAAGAGAGTTCAGTTATTAACTGAAGAAATTACGAAAGGCACAGAGGAGTCCGTGACGAAATGGGTCAGAATTGAGTTCAACACTACAAATTCTCAACTAAGTGAAGTCATTAAATTAACGATGACTGCAATACTAGTATGCCGAAAATGATGAGTAAAATGAAGCATATGCTAGCTTTCCCTGACAATCAACTTTTTGATGATAAAAATATTCTAACAAATAACTGCCACCATTCTTGTGGGTAAAGCCATGGTAGAAGTCACGTAGAAGTAAGCGATCTGAAAAGCAATCTGACAACGGCGCAATATAAAACAAAATCAATAGCAGATCAACATACATACGATACCAATATTACAGGACAATAAATTTGTATCATTACACGAATGCCATTTCATAATCGTAGAAGACAAAGACGATGAAGCGAAGACCGCCATAGCAGACGAAACAAGTGACGCTCGACTCGGCGTTCGGCCAAAACAAAAAGTTATAACCCACATCACCTTAACGTATCATCTCGAAGACTCAGTATATCATTCGAGTTTGCTTGTCCCATAATTTTCAAACCTCTCGTAGAATTTTCATTGGTACTTCGAAAATTTCTTGGTTTGGAATTTATTATTTGTGCTTTTCGGTGAAGGACAGTTGCCCAATTTTCTGCTTGTGATAAAGAGTTTGTAACTGCAGTTAATTAACATTTTTATGATAATGTTCTTCTAAGCCGGTGAATGAATCTTTTGGCTTCGTTCAATGTGGGTCAAAACTTGTTCAGAAAATGAAGAGAAATAGATTTTCTTGTTATTTAGAAGAGATATAGAAGAGGAAATTGGTACCAAATTAAGTTTTCCTATGTCATCAGTCTGATTATCATAAGTCTACTAGCTTATTCGATTGAATAAGTTCCCCGCAAACTGTTGTGTATGATATGCATACAATTCTGATTTTGGACTTGTGTTAACTGACTTTAAAGGATGCAAATAGGACATTAGTTATGTCATAGTATCGATTAAAAACTAAACCTGGTCTAGCAGTTTCTTGCCTAATTTGAATACACAGACTTTCACGTAAAAAAATAAGAGAATGATTCACAAATCTTTCCTGAAATGTCGGCAGCGTCTGCATGGCAGCACATGTGCAAATTTTGAGTGTTTGGAATACCTACAGGATGTGATGATAGGTTGATTCATAGCTTTCATTCCAAGTTTATTTTAAGATAAAAATTCTCATCAAGCCTGGTGGCAAAAATGTCGTAAATTATTATCATCATATTTTTTTTTAATACTTCGTCGTAAGTTTCATTTAATCATGTCTAAATGTATTGTCGGCACCTATTATAAGGTTATAGCTGTCAACACGTACAATTATAGGGTTAAGTTCTAAAGTGAATTTCAAAATCTATGTAATGTTTATAAAAGTACAGAATATTATTAATATTCTTCCGTACGAGTACTAAACAAAGAGCACACCTCTACCATTCTACACCCACCGCTCAATCTGAGGCATCATAAACAGATTTTCCATGCATAACAATATAACGCGCATTACGTGCCACAGTCGCTTGCAGCGCGCACACACACACACGGCGCACACGCGCAGGCGCAGGCGCGGCGGCCATCTTGCCTGCGCGTGGGCAGCCGCCGGCGAGCGGCACGTGCGAGCTATTTTGGGCGGCGCCCGCCCCGCTTGCCCCGCGTTCTCGAGTGAATTGCGTAGACTCGACGATTGATTTGATTTTATTCTTTTGTGTGGGGTAGGTGAAATTGTTTTGGTTTTATTGTAGTGTTAGTCATTTGAAATTATGAGAAAACTCGTTACATTATTACGTGGTCACATAAACGTCACATTAACCGTCGTTAATGGTTCCATGAAATGAGAAATTGGCATCTCCAATTCCAAAGAGTTTCATCTTTATCAAAACATATTTTTCCATTTCTCTGAATCAAAAATTATGCCCAAAAATTAGTAGCTTCTTTTTTATCTGGCGTACCTTACCTTTCACCAACGTCGGATTGGCCACCAAATACCAAACACGATATTGAACTTGTTATCTTTCAATTGACCGTTAATCCATACTCTATTGAACTCTACTACCAATACCTCTCAAATGTACCTATTTCCTTATCCTTTCATAATGAGAAGATTAATTAAAAGCACAGTCACATCTTCGTCCTAGTCTTTGCCGCCATACCTCGCCGCGGCCGCTGGCTGGCCGGCTCACATTTTCCTTCTTGATGTCGTTTTTAATGAGCCGTTCACTAGCCTACAGATTGTGTGTTGTGTAAACAACCATAAATTCATATTTTTTTCTTGAACACTCAAAGGTTTTGTTGGGGTAGTAAAATTTACTTGTTAATGGCGCGACGCCGGTTTTAAAATCGTCATAAATAATTTTCCTATAAAGTTTTGTTTAAGTAGCTATTTGGTAAGCATAGTCAATCAATTTTAAAGTGACTCTGTTTTAGTTTTTATATTTCCGTACTCCCTTCACTGTGGTTGAGCAATAATAAAAATGACTAAAGTGTATTATTGATTAAATGATCCCAACTAGTATAAGTAATTTCACCTTTCAACGTTGTTTTCGCAGTAGGTATACACAATCAGAAGTTATTGATTTTAGTAATCGCAATATAACTTTTTGAATGATAAATAAGTTATAATCACGTATGCACCTATTACCATTATTACACTACTTGTATTATCACTACCATAACACTATTTGTAATCAAAAATTCTAATAAAAAAACGCACACAGAAAAAAAACGGAACACGAAAAACAAGGAAACAAAACAATCCCGAAATTAATCCTTAAAACAAAAACCTATCTAAAACTAAACAAAGCAAAAATCAAATACCAATATTAAACCTTACAATACAAAACAACGTTAGACAAAACAACACAAGTTTGCGACACGAACAATCAAACACTGTCTGGGTACGGAACCCGCAGAAACTAACAGAGTATCAGAGTAGCTGACTTTCAGACTGACACCATGCACTCGTAAAGCACTGAATAAATGATAAATGCTAGCCCGTACCCTTACTCGAATACTCTGAAACGTGGAAGTACGAAACTCCTTGTATTTGTTCCGAGTACTGTCTATCAGACAAGAATATTAGAGAGAAACTTTACTTGATGTAGAAGTACTTCCCTTTAGCTCTTAAACTACTCTATTTTAACAAATTTGATCAATAAAGTGACAAAACAGTTAAAAAAACGTTTTATTCGGTATATACTTGGATAGGGCCAGGTTTTGTTATTAAAACGAAAATACGACATCTGTGCGTCTTATTTGCAAAGAAAGATAATAATTGGCGGCCAATTTTGTCGTAGGATCGTCATAATTTTAATAATTTATGTGATAATTAAATATCATACAATATATTTTTCTAAATCTTAGCGAACAAATATCTATTAATACCTTATTGTCATACAGAATAATTGTATTTTGAGCTACATACCCATACATACATAAGACAACTAAAAACAATTGATCGAATAAAAATACACACACGTTACTTAACGCATACATTCAAGCACAAAATCGATTACAACAATATACTCTTTGCATATCAAAACAGTTCTAGGTTTAAATAAATTATAGTTTCTTTTTATAGCTTGAATTGGTTATAAAAAGCTCACATGTCGAACACAAGTAATTGTACCTTCGTGGTCAGTGTGATTGAAACGTAACCTATCGGTTGTTCTTCGAGAATATATTTTTTATGTCCGTGACTGTACCAAGCCGTACATTATGTGTGTTAGGTGTAACAATCGATAAAATGTGAAGTTTGATGTAGGTAAATAGCATGTTTGGTAGAATTTGCATACTACATCGAAAGAATTAATACCGTATTTTATAAAACGCCTTCATAATTCACCAAAAAAATTATGAAACTTTTATGGGAGCGAAAGACAGTTATTTCACACAATAATACTACGAGTACTTTATGGTGTGACGGTTGGCCCCTGATGGGTGTTACAGAATTAATGGCTTAACCGTGACTTTGATATATTTACGTAACCAATGAAAACAGAACCAAATATATCTCCAGTACTTTCGAATTTAGAACAATGCACATACACGTTCAGGTATCAAACAACTGACAAAAACTTCCTAACTTTTACGTCACCAAACTTTTTTTGTAACGAATTCAGCAAAGAGGCAAGTTGATCGAACCTTTCAAACTTCTTTCGAAAAAAGGTCAGCGACTTTTACGTTGAACCTGCATACGTAACGTCCCGTAGACGTTAACGTGACGTACGTGTGTCAATGTTTGTGGCTATGAGGCTTATTCTTAGAATGAATTATATTCAATTGTGTTAACATTTATCGTTGACAAGTCGTGATTCACAGGTTTCATAATCGGATTTGTGGAAGCTTGTGGTTTTACCCCGGTTAGAACCAGTTCATTCTGGTTCAGATTTCGTCAACAAAAGAACCATCTTGTCTTTCTGATTTTAACTCTACCTACATGTATGTTAAGCTACTCTACGGCCTTATGTATATCAATAACAGTTTAATAAAAATGCGGATGATAAAATATTTCGAATGTCTCTGCTGGATCACTTTCGATTCAATATCAATTAAAACTAAAAATACGCGTATTATTTATACCACTACTTCTAATACAGGCTTCCTGCTATAATATAATTGTTATGACTGTACATTTGTCGTGGTATCAGACGATTATAATAATTTACGCGCATATAATATGACACCAACTGCGACAGTTGGCAGCCACCACCAGGTCGACTCGTTCGTAGAACTCGTGTTGAAGACTTCGTGAGAAACAGAAGAGCATCAAGTATCTACCAATACAAAAAATACTACCTAGCTATCAATATATTGAAATTTAGAGCAATGAAACAATCGAAAGGGAATTTCAAAGAATATTGTTTTTTTTTGTTAAGCGGAAGATTGTTTGTCTCTAATCCGTAGTAATGACAGTTGTTTTACAAAGAGTATTGAACAGTGGATACATTTTTCACTTACGCCCCTTTGTCGGTATGGAAAAAGTTCACTTATGCAGAATTAGTGAAACCATTTTTTTTTTGTGTAAGTTCAAAACTGGACTTTCCTTCAGATCTTATAACATTTCGACCGTGCGAGTCATTTGACATGTCTTGCCATGTCGTGTCATGCATCAGGCTTATTGTTAGGTTTCCCGGCTAATAGTACTCTATCCGTAGATAAAATAAAAAAAGTTTGTAAAAGAAGACATCTTAGTCACATACAATCAAAACTAGAAATATTTGAAAGAATTCGAATTACAAAACCGATAAACCAAAGTACCTTTTAAAAAATTAGCCGGACAAAGTACATTACGATTCGTGCGACACGAACATATACGAAGATACCCAAGCGCTTTGTTTCCATGCCAGTGGATACTAAAAAAAATACAGCAAGTCTTAGTAAAAGAAATAATTGAATACTGAATTTACACAAGTTTTTTGACCATCTCGCACAAATCTCATACATTTTATGAACATCATTCTATTGCTGGAAAGATGCCAGCGTTATTTTTAGAAACGATTTCAAGGATTCAATAGCGTAAAAACAAGAGTCGAACTAACTGATCATCGTATTGCAATGAATATAAGAAATCGCTTCATTTGAAATTGGAATTATTTTCATTGTTTGAAAGATATACGGCAATTTAAAAATGTTTTGATGACGCAGACACAATACATTAGATTAGGATTTATAATAAAAACAATATTAAAATGATTCTTAAAAATTGTTTTTTTTCTGTTAACTATATTCTCCGAATTGTATACAGACAGGGTCCATTTAAGTAATTTGAAATAAACAGTATAACGTGTTACATTCAATTCAATAAGATTATGTTGAAGATAATTTAAAAAAACCACATGAATTTTTAAAGTAATATTTTTAAATGTAACACTTACATTTTTTATATTCTTTGAAAGGTTTAGAGAAAAAAATACAAGGCAAAAAATACCTACATACATATAACTTTTTAACACACGATCGAATTTCCCAACCCTGAACGAATTTTAGCGCGATGTTTACTACACACAAAGCTACTTATAAAAGGGCCACAAAAAATGGCAAAACGGTGGCCAGTGGACATTTCATATAATTATCCCGTCATTAATGGACCGCTGAAAACAAAAGCCCCTGAAAAACCCTTTGATTTGCCGCTCCATCACATTTCCCCGGGTCAAAGGCTTCAAAACTCAATAGGGCCTGAAATTCGAGTAAATGTACTTTCACATGTTGCTTCAATAAACTTCTATAAAATTTTCTACACGTATGGTAAATAAGAAATTTACTTGACACTTCGTTTTAACATAGATATAAACAGCCATGTCTTTACTTTTATTTTGTGAGGGTTCATTTCATAGTGCTCATATTGTTTTTTAACTGCCTGTTTTATTTAAAACTTTTATAATCTTTTTAACCCGGAAAAATAAGATATCAAGCGTTTTCATGTTTTTATGACCCCTCGTAAAATAAACTTTATTTAATACAAGAACAAGTAGCTGTGCTTAAAAGACATGGGTCCAGTTTAACTGGCAGAATTAAATAAATTATAAATCCTTCAGAATTGTTTTTATGGCCACTTTTAAATATTTGACACTTCTCATAGTTAGGATGGAAAAGTATTAGATTTTTTTTTGTTTAAAAGCAGTATTGTTTCGAAGAAGGATTCATATCATTCCAAATTCATTGGAGATGAGTGATACTTTCTGATAAATCGACGACACGCTGCCACTAAGATGGCCGACCTGGCAACATGACGGCCAATTCGAAAATGGAATGTCATAAGTTTGGCAGTTACTTACGTATCGGTCGCGATGGCTGGCGTGAGGTGAGTGAATGGACGCGGCAGCGCTGGCGTCATGAGAAGCAGTAGCAGACGGCGTCTCACTAATTTTACCATCTGGCTCGCACGCACCACTAAGTTTAGCCGCCCCAAGATAGCCCCGGTCCACGACCCATCGCGCATAAACTTTTCACAATTAGACTATTATTTTTGGTAGCAAAGTCAGTCGGTCGATTATTAATAGAGGCTTTTCCGAGTTTATATTCGTTACGTGTGTTGTGGTGTTAACTTTTAGTGAATTTATACATAGACGCTTATAAATAGGATGTGCTGAAGTTTCGTCTGACGGACGGGGGAATACCTTCCTGAAATATCGTACTACGGCGGTGGTTTGCGTGTTTTCGGACGCATTGGTAAACGATTATTTATACATTGATTGTGAGGATTTCGCTCGCGGGAGTGAGCGCTACGCGGCGGCATGCGCGACCCGCTCCTGCGCTCGGTCCTGCCGTAGCCCTGGCTCACAGGGCTACTCTAGTGTCTGACCTCGGAAGTGTAAGGTTATTAGACCACAATATCAACTTAACTACATTAGTTAAAATACAACAGAACATTCAGAATTCTAAAAGAATTACAATTTTCATTTGTTTGATAACGTGTAGCTCAAGGTATTGGATCTCGTAGACCTTGGCTACGCTACGTCTACCGAATTAATCGCTAACAATAGGCTTGTTCAGAGAGTTGAAAGGATATGAAATGTAAGAAATTAGATCCTTACTAAATTTATACGTTCATTCATATGATTTATTGACTCATGAAATTAAAGGTAAAAGCTCAAAATAATTGAACGTTGGTTTGAGTAGTAATAATATCAAAATGTTATGAGATATATTCAAAATTTGAGCAGGTTACATGAACGTATTCAAATTCATTTCACATTCAATGTATATGTTTGGCGGTTGGTTACGCTGTGTGATTAAAATGTACATATTTATTGACTATAATTTATTATTTTATTTCAATTACTGTATATTGACGACCTCCGTGGTCGAGTGGCGTACGCACCGGTTTCAAGGTGTTGCTAGCTCTGAGGTCCCGGGTTCGATCCCCGGTCGGGTCAATGTAAAAAAAACACATTTCTACATTGTCTCGGGTCTCGGTGTTTGTGGTACCTTCGTTGTATCTGGATTCCATAACACAAGTGCTTTAGCAACTTACTTTGGTTCAGAACAATGTATGTGATGTGCATTTATTTATTTATTTATTATTTATTTATTTATTGCCTCTTTACGCAAACCCGTTATTACTATCCATGAATACTTTTAAGCATTGTGGTTTTTTATTATTGATTTTCGATGATTAAATGTGAAGAGTATGGCCATTGTGATCATAAAGTGATTCTTAAAAACAAAAGTGTTATCACGGCCTAATTAAATAACTTTTTTGTTAAATTATACGCGGACGAAGTCGCAAATACAGCTTGTAATGAATAAACACACAATTATAAGACAGAAAATGTTTCGGTCGTTACCATTCCATAGAGATAGATCGAGCTTTAATATATACGTGGATATAAATAAACTTCACCTATTGTTACATATAACATTTATTTTTATCTAGAATAAGCTTGAACTCAGGATAATGTAAAAGAAGCCGTCGGTCCATAAGTCATAACGGTCATTAGTCACCGGTTCATTCATCTGTGTAACTCTTCCACTGAAAATTAAGATTGATGGATACAACGGGCTTCGGTACGGATGTAAGCCAAAATATTGTGTTGGATATTAGAAAAATTCTTTCTTGAGGTACAGGTTTGATTTTTTTTGCATTCGTGAAACCACTGCGAAAACCAGCGTCTTCATTTTATTTACTAAAGAAAAAATTTTTTTTTGCTCCAATCATGCAATATGTTTATTATATAATTCTCACTAATATTTTTAAATACTTTAATATTTTTAGAGTTGAATATTTGTTCTGCACTCGAAAAAACTCCTTATCACAAGTTAACTTCGTTTCGTTGACTACAAAACTTCAAAACAGCAAAAAAGGACGCACAAACATGATCGTGATTATTTTAAAAACCTTGTTTAACGAACTATGATCATACACCAAGGTTTATTGGTACAGGGTTACCGTCATTATCATTACACATTTATTAAAACTACTTCGCAAACTGTCCACCACGAACTGCCCTTTCATCATTTATAGAAATAATCGCAAGTATGTAAAGCGGTGATTGTTAACCTGAACGTTACCGGGGTCCTATAATGACCCGTTTCGTGGCCTGCAATTTGCGCCTTCTAATGAAAGACGGTACAAGGAAACGACTCCTTTCATGATCTGTAATCTAAGATTTTTATAATGTACTGAAGGACAAGTGGTTTTTGTCCAAAAAAGAAGAAATGTGACTTGGACCCTTTTGACTTCTAAATACCTAATTTGTATTTTTATTCGGCACGGCCATGTTATTTTTGAACTTGACGATCACTTCTATCTTTTTTTTTGTTTTTCTAAAAATCTATTTCAAATTCTTACTTTTTTAACATATTTAAAACCTAACCTAATGTTAGCTGTATTAATTAGATTGAAAAGAGAAACTTAAATTCAAGATTGAGAAAACATTAAATTCTAAATCGCAATTCACTCAAAACATCTAAAGATCAAAGGCTCTTTACAAACAGCCATTCCATAAAATACAATACAAAATAATCACAGCCAAACGACCCAAAATAGACCAAAAAATACATAAAACAGGACTGTCAAAAAGCATTTATGATATGACAACGAACTGCAATATAAAGTGGGAACTGAGAACTAAAGGGGGGTAGCCCACACCACCTAGGCTGACCCCCCTCCCGCTAGACGGCCGAAGTATTTTAGTCTGGCCTGATGTGTCAATTTGAATTAGCCGGTGCAGTAACAGCCGAATGGCTAATTGAGACGAGGAGCGATAATGCTCGGAATCGGATGTGCAGTTGTGGTAGGGCGTGGCGGCGTTTTGGGTTGATATGTTATTGGGAATTTGCTGATTTTGTGTGGTTGATATTGACTTAGGGTGGACGTTTGGTTTTGAGAAAATCTATTGTACGGTCAAGATTTTTCTTAAAAGGAATCATTTCAAATATTAGTATACCTGGAACAGTAGGTTGGGACAGACCGTGTTGTTTTAATAAAGGTACCATTGAGCAGATATTTCCAAACAATTTTTCCCGTACCTATTTCTTTAGACTTAGACTGGCCTGTTGGTCTAGTGGTTAGTGACCCTGACTGCTATACCGGAGGTCGTGGGTTCGATTCCCACCCAGGACAAATGTGTGTGTGATGAGTACGATCATTTGTTCTGTGTCTGGGTGTAATTTATCTATATTATGTATGTATTTAGAAATATATAAGTATATTTATCAGTTGTCTAGTACTCATAATACAAGCTCTGCTTAGTTTGAGACCAGATGGCGTTGTGTGAAAGTTGTGGAATATTTATTTATTTATATATATTTTTTTAATTTTGCCTATAACATCATTTTACAAGACTGTTTATATAATTTGCAAATACGGTGCCTTGAGTAAGAAAAAAAAATCCAACTCCCAATAGAATAAACCTGAGTACCTACATATATTTTATGACGTCACAGTCATCTGCAATACAATAACAACACCGTCCTGCAACGGTGTTACGACAAAAAAAAAGAATTGTGACAGGAAGCGAACGCAGCCGGTGAACACAAAAAATACGGCGCGGTCATCGACCCGCTTGTGTACCCTCAGAACATCCTTCCTGAAACATTTTGTACCAAATGTCTTTGAATTTTACCTATTTTGAAATAATTCGATTTGAATTACTTTTTTATTAAAATCGTTAGTCGACTGTTTGTGTTGATTTTGTCCGTTTATCATGTTGTTTCCGTATTATTTCGACTAGGTCTCTCCTTCTTTCTGTTTTTATTTTTTTGACGTCGCTCATTTGATTAGGCCTTTTTATTTAGACTTCCTTGTATTTACGAATACTGTAAACTTATCATGTTATATCATAAGATGCTCAGTTCTAATACCTTTTTCTTCGCTTAATACCCGATTAAAAATTTACCTAATCACCTAGTAAAATAGAAATCCATGTACTAAAATTAAAAAACAGTACTACCGTGTTAATTAATGCCGTCACCACCAAAAATTAATACATAAACCTATTGACAGTGCATAAAATTACTTGAAATGTGTTTCGAATCAATTGTCATAGCGGCTTCATTATTTCGTCGCTGTCACACACCCTCTGACAAAACCGGCGCCTGCGCACCGGTGTCTGAAAGTCATTTATTAAACGTAGGAAGTATTAATTTGCTATGGATTTATTGTATAAACATTGAGGGGAGATATTCATTTATTAGTTTCTTTACAGTTGTGTGGTATAGTTTTAAGATAGTCTTTCTGTAACTGTTGAATGTATATCGGGGTGCGACGTGGTAGATGATGAAAATAAAAGATCTGTTTTTTTCTTGTGATGTTAGATTGCACCATGTTTAAAAATCCAGAAAAACGCTATGCTGCAAAACAACTGATTTAAGCAAAGGCGAATAGGTATAAAAAGTAGTTAATTTAGGAAAAGTCAAATCTGAAGAATGAAATACAAATTTTAGAAAAAAAACTTCTCACTTTTAAATATCTTTAAACTGATAACCTGAGACCTAATTACACATTTCAAGATTAAGACCAAAGTACATGTTAACTGCAATTTACATCGTCCACAAAAGGACAAGACAAAGTAAAACAGCATTTTAAATGCTCCTACAAGTCGATAATTATCATAATTATTTTGTTTCACGTCCGTTATTAAAGTTCTCTTTGAATACACAAGTACTGTATGAGTTTCTTTGACTAATTGTTTGTAATAGCTCGCTTTATCATTCTCTATTGATTTATACAAATGTGTCTTTACTTTGTTAGATCCGTTTTTTTTTATGTGATATCCTTGAAAAGGTCGATATTATATTTTTACGATTTATTGTTAGATAGATGAAGGCAATTTAATAAAATTAAAAGAGGCGATTGATCCTTAATGAAGTGAATGTTTAAAGGTAGCTCCAAAAAACCTACCCGTTTTGAGTCAACCTTAAATATTGACGTTTTGCAAACATTTACACCAACATCTAGTTGTTTTTTTTTTATTACACCACGCAATTCGTGAACAAGCTCGTTGTGTAGGCACAAATAATTAATACTTACAACCCAAATTCATCTACAACTTCGTCAAACTGAAACAAATCTCTCGATACCCGACAGGAAGGGAACAAAAAACATATAAAATCCGACATGCGACACGCGAGCACCCTCAGTTCCTCTCTCTCCCCCTCTCTCCCCTCTCTCCCAGTTCTCCGCCGCCCTCCGCTTCAGCCGCATCCGGCGGGACACCTGCGCGCGCGCCGTCACGCCTGCGCACTGAGTTATTAGTTTTTAATACTCTCAGCCACGGTTATGTTTAATGAACTTTTTAGTGATGATTGAATAGAAAAATGGGTTTGTAATTGTGGCTTAAGAAAGGGAATGTTTACGACAAAATTATATTTATTACTTAACGAAATGGTTTATGGATATTTAGGAGTGTTCTTAGTGAACCTATTATAAAAACACAGACTTTTTATATACATAAATGATAGCGACTGTCCTTTTCTACATCCAAAAAACGGTTTCGCGGTCAGTTTTCAGAATCCACGTATAGGAACGAACGAATTAAAACTATACTGTAATCTACTAACCTATTAATTAAAAAAAAACAAGAGAAGCACCCAATTTTATTCTAAATTTAAATCATACTCTCAACTCAAAACGTTGCGCATTCTTTAAAAACAAAAGCTAGAAGCTACCAAACAAAAGGCGTCGTTTGAACTAGGAGCTATGCAAACAATTCTGTCTCTTCTCCTACTGTATTATTCAAGGACCGCTAAGTGGTAAAGCCATCCGGTTCTCTACTCATATATTATTCAGGCTCTGACTTGACACGTCGGCGCTGACGCTTCGCCGGGGGGAGGCCACGTCACTTCCATCCCCAATTATGCACACGCTGAAATGTCACAGGCACTTAGCGCAGAATGACCCTTAAACCTATTGGCCTTTTATTTTAGTATTTTGTGGATACGGGTTAGGGGATTAGCGGGATTGGATACATTTAGGGTTTTTATTGGGTGTCTTGTCGAATGAATTTGTAATGTGTGAGTTGTTTGTTGCGGTTTTGTCGGGTGTTTTTGTTTTGTTTTTTTTTGGTTGATTTTTTTGCCAATTCATGTGTTTCGTGGTTGGGTTTATTTATATATTTTTTGTAGTTATTGAAAGTTCGACCAACAACAACAACAATTTAAATAAAACTGTATCACCCTCCATAAAAAAAGCTTTTTCCTATCAAATGTCAACATGTCATATGTGAACAATGCAATAATAACAATCATATCTATTCTCAAGACGACGAAATTATAATTGTGTAATAAAATTTTGCCCAAATCTATCTCAAAATAAATATAAAAAAATCCGCCTCCTAGGTCCACAAAATTCACAGCACTTTACACACTACACTTCTTAATTAAATACAAAACAAAAGAGCATCCATTACTGACAAAGCGCTACATTTTATTTGGGCCCGCAATACTTTTAATTACATCTGACGGCTGGGCCATATTCCGAACTGCATCACTTATACCGGGCTTATTTCGGACCACGGAACACTGAAAACCGCTTAACCGTAGAGTTTATTAATGAAAATTGAGCGACATCCATTGTAAGCCGACTGTTTTAGACTAGACCTTATACGAATGTAGGACAAGATATTTCTGAACTAGCTGATGTCCAGCGAAAATTAGTGAGCTTCTAGATTGTTGTGGAAAAGGGAAATTAGCACATTTGGAAGTGGAGGAAATGTCGGGTATTTTTGTTGGCGAAAATTTTAAAGTAGCTGTGTATTTTGATTTCACGTTTTCCAGGCTTTATTAACATACAATGTTAAATGTTATGCTTTGTTATTAATTAGATAACTATTTATTAAGACCACTTTTTTAGATTTTTGCCAATATCATATACGTTTCTTATACTATTTTCCAGTCTGCTCCCAGTCGTTTTGGAATATCAACTTTTATGTGGTCTTTGCTTATGGAAAAATACACCAATAATTATCAATAATTTTATCGAGGCCAGTCCAACCTCAATTGAAAATTAAACCAACAAATAACTGCCAGAATGAATTATGAAATCATAATTAAAATAACCTCAACCCAAAACAAATAATTTGTTTTCGTTTTGCATATTTACCGCAATCACAACAAAAGGATTTGCGTTGTGTGACAATAATGAATATCCACGTGTGACGGTCACATATGCGGGCATGTGACTGACCCACGGGACTATGGAGGTATTATTGCTTTCATATTAGCATATGGTACGTCCATACTAGCCAGTTGTACGGACAGGCTGTCAAGAGAGTATTAATTTTGCGATAGTTTTTAAAAGAATACTTTTTGATGTCATTTTTTATTATTTAGATAACTATTAAGTGATATATAGAACATGTTGTTATAACGTTTATTTGAAAAGTTTTGTCAAAATTGTGTTATAATATAAAAAAAAATACCAATTAGCAACTAATTTAAGAAGAGCAGAAAAGCAACGAAACTTCATATACTTCCCAACTAAACTCAAACTGGCTAATGGCAGCAGGCTTCTAAAATATGAGTAATAGCAGCTATTTATATAGAGTTGATTGATAGCCTGTCCCCAGCCTATATATAGAGCGGAAACCCGCAGTTCATTACACCTGCCTAGCTGACAACCTAAAGTAATTAAGCCTATATTGGTTAATTAGATTTACTGAGATAAATTTTATTATTATTTACACATGTCATTTCGACCTGAAAAAGGTTTGTGATGACTAGATTTTAGAAATAGATCTTTGGCTGGCTATTTAATAAAACTGCATAATTTATAGAAACCCAGTGGATAACACAAAATAAATGCTTGTTAGATCGGGATCAAATTCGTGACCTCTCAGCAATCATTCTCAGTATGATTCGCGTATTGACCTATACGACTCGGTTATGCGTTTATTCAAAAGAAATTCAAATGAGATAATTTTAAGTATCTTTTTTATAAGCATTGAATAAACCTAGGCAGGCTTTGGGCCTTACTATTTCCATTCTTCACTATCAGATAAAGTAAACCGACTTTGAATGAAAACTTTATATTTTAAAAGCCATAGTTATTCAATAGACGAATATCGAACATGTTGCTTTGATGTGAGTTACGAAATACGTGTATCGAAACATTGGAAATATAGTAAAAATATTTTTAGTTCAAAATATTTCAATGGATCACGCCGAGTATTTATTTATTGACTTCCTTTGATGTTACCGAACACGCAAACAAATGGAAAAATGATCAACAAACAAAAAAGGTGAAAAATGATTTTTCGTACGTCCAAATGCACACCCGTATTAAAATAAAATAACACAAAAGCTATTAAATTCAAAATCTAAAATTGCAAAACTGAAAATCCGAATTTCCAAATATCCGAAACTATCGGATATCGGCTCTAAACCGCAAAAAATGAACACGCATTAAACTTCAACGTTCAGCTTTGCGAGAAGTTTAGATGTTAATTTTGCCTTATAGGGGTCGTATCCGAATATCTGAAATAGGGATTTGGATTTCAGATAGTTATTTTATGATCGAACGTTTCATTAGGCTAGCGGTTGATCATACGTGTTATTCGATTTTCGGGTTAATTTGTTGATACGAGTTGCTTCAGCATTAGTCCCACTAATAATTACCATTTACTCATTGATGCGTTAGTTAAGGTATTCACAGCTTTTGCTAACATAAAATATTACACTTAAGGCTATGTGACATGATACATAGTCACCAATAATAGGTTGTCCAGTATCATCGCCTATCAAACACTGTTGGGCTTAGATCTTTATCGGTTGATGCCAATTTCTTCTGTCTTTTGCCCGATTAATGCTAGTCTGCTGCCCATCATCGTCAGTCTACCTGAATAACTCCCGAAACGAATTTAAGAGGAATAAAATACAAAAATAGCTTATAACTAACTTATACTTTTCTTAACTTGGAGCTGGAAGTTCCACTTGATAATTAAGGATTGATGGATTCACCACTCCATTCTTCATAGAAAAAATGACTGCCCACATTGTCATAACCTAGTGGCCACAATGTTTCGGCTCGATCCTCGCATAAGACAATCGTTTGAATGATCCACAAATGCTTGTCCTATGTCTGGGTATCTTAACACTTGTAACTTTAATGTTTCTAAAACTCCCTTCACAAGGATTAAATTTCTAATGCGGGAGTTGGCAAAAATGCTATTTTTAGCAAGATCTATTTTGGTACAATCGCCTTAAGGCTAATCAACGTGGAAAACAAAACAAAACTGAAGAACGTAATTCGTTTGTAATGGGCAACACGCTATGACCTTGTGAGGCGATCAATGTTATTCCCTCCTAAGAGCAGAGGCCTATGCCCTGCAGTAGAACTGAAACACCAATGTTATTGTTATTTATGACAGCCGTTAACATCATTTAGATCGTCGGCACTGTAATAACATAACTTGAGAATCATTTTATTTTTCTGTGGGAGGTCGAAAGTTTCTTCTGCTAAATAAGTTTTTCGTAAAGAATATGGTAAGAATATGAGTTTCGTGAGCTTCATTTTTAGTCATTCTAACTAAATATACTGCTGTTTCGTTTGCGTTGATAATAATATTGTTGCCGTCTCCATATTCCCATGTTTTATCTTAGTAGGTTTTTTGGGTCATGACTTTAATAAAAAACTAATGAGAATATAACACTTGTCAGCACTTTATTGACTCATCAATAAAGAATTCGGATCCACAAAATAAATAACATAATGTTATCATAATTAGTTCCGAAGTATTTTCGATGGCGCTTAAATGTGGTTCCTGGCTATTATTTATTCAACTTTGACAATCATTACGGGTAATTAGTAGCTAGAAAGAAGAAAGAATACCAGTCTCACTAAGAGGTCTCGTATTGCCCAGGTAACTGGGTTGAGAAGGTCAAATAGGCAGTCGCTCCTTGTAAAACACATCAAGTTTAATTTTTCTTATAGCTCAATGTTTTTTCTCTAAATAATATTTTATTATATATAATTTAATTTAATATATTATTTTTAGCTTAAGATCCACTGGGATATAATATTTTTCAATAAAATATTAATTTGGGTTGGGTTTTTCCTTCTGAAACCGATATCGTTGCTTTAATGAGTGTCTATAAAATTTAAGCGACCCTTTGAGTTAAAGTTGAGACCGAATTTTGTAGAGTCGGTAACGATATATAATTAATTATCCTTAGGGAACTTTTTGTTTTACACCCAAAATGAATATTCATTTTCTTTGTACGTGACCACAGGAACTCGCTCTCCGGGCTTTAATGAAAATGACTAGTTTATGAAACACATATCTTACCGATTGATAACTTACTTACAAGCACTCGCTTGCTTCAGGTTGACCACACGAACTTACCGACCATTGCACGTTATTAAAGAACAAGAAAACGAAATTCTTAATACTTGAGACATTTTCGCTTCATGTCTTTTTAAAGACATTTGCGTATAACAAAGTAATCAAATCAGAATATGTTTTCTTTAAGAGCGTGTACGTCAAAAACCGATGCGGAGTTTAAATTCTGAAACCAGGTAAAAAATCGTACCAAAGCAAGAGAGAAAAATGTAGTCAACGGAATTAGACAAAATCCAAAAGTAAGCGAATTATATTGTATGGAAAGGGGACGGAACAAAATAATGATTTCATAGAACTTTAACATCAAAGTTACGTGATAGGGGCACGGGTTGCACGGGTTTTAAGCACATCCGAAACTCAACATGCTATGAGTACGCTAATGAGGGCAAGAGGCTGTTCAATGAGTCCTCTTACGATAGAGCTCTGTTCCAAAGCTTGCTGTTTTGGTTATCACAAAGATATGAAAATGAGAGATTGAGAGGGAGGATTCGTTAATAAATACAATTGCACAAGTTGATAACAGCTTAAGCTACGCTGATACGGTCAGTCCGTGGATTGTTGACCATTTATATCATGAGGATTTCCTCCGTGTTTTGGACGGAACCTGAAAAGTCTGACAACCAGGCTGACTACATACTATTACTTAGCTGCATCAGGATAGATTGGAAGCCGACCGCAACATAATTAAATACTTTTTGTGAAAGACTATAGGGCTAACATACATATAACTAACATATGTTTTGTCTATATATATATAGAGGAATAACACAAAACTGAGAACGCAGTTTGGCATAAGGACAAGAAAACGAGAGAGGAAAAATAACCAGTGAAATATTCCAAAAGGAGCAATTAAATCTACAAAACAAAACGCCGTAACGACTTGATACATTTGCAAACAAAAGACAAATTTCCAAGCAATATAAAATGCATTTAGTAAGCATTCAGAAAAAAACCACCGTAATGGCAGTAAAAAGTCTCGGTATTATTTGCAGCGATTGCTGCTAGCTTCCGCAAACGTTTTTAGATGGTACGGTAAATGGCGTTCCGCCAGACAGCTCTCATTATGCCTTCAATGAGCTTGAAAAAATATGAAAATATTTTTCCTTGATGACCGCATGCAATGCAGTCGAGAATTCTATTTTTAGGAGGATGCTCATTACAGTATTGTTGAATTTATGCGTGGAGGATTGTTCTTAAATCGTTTTGAAACAATTGTTTTTTAAGCACAGTTTTTCATCCTTATGTAAATTGGGTATTTGGATATAACTCAGTTGGATAGTCAGGCAGCATGCGAGGTTTGATCAAAATGAAATGTATCTTAGACATTTCTTCACATAACATTACCAACTTAAAATGTACTTCAATAAAAATATCCATCGAAACCGGGTCCCTCAAGGACTTCAAGTTTTGACGAAGGCCTTTGAATGAGGTAAGCATCTGTTTTTGTCTCCACAATATTGAATGCGGTGTACGTAAAATAAATATATCATCATTACGAGTTTCTCCGGAACGTTTTGAAGCATTCAGGCGGTTTCAATACAACTGAACCGAAGCTCATTTAATGAGATCGAAATGGATGTATCGGGGTTTGGTAGGAAATGAAATAATCTTTACATTAAGATACGAATTGAATTTCTATGTTTTGACGAATCATTCACACGGTGATGTTGATATTTGGAAATTGTGTAACGGATGTGGACGTGTAATTTTATTAATCCAAAACGAAGGATTGAATAACAGGAATGTCAGTTTTACTTTAAAATTTACTTATATGACTGAATGGATGTCCATGATAAATAGTAAATAAAAGAAGTACAGAACAAAAGTTTGGGTTTGATTACATTTTTGTAGTCAAGTTGTCTTCAAAGGTCCCAAAAGTTCAAAAATAAATCTTCTGACACAACATAATCAAACCGACTATCTCGAAGTGACCCAAACTCCGACAAATGAGAGATTATGTTAAGGTTCGCTTCCACAAATACTAAATGGACTGAAAACTTGAATTTATTTTGTGGATTACAAAGGTTCAAGGGCTCAAGGACAAAAACTTGCACTTTGACCTTTGCCGACCAAAATCCGTAAATCTTACGAGTTTTTGTTACCGTAATCAAGGATTTGATTTAAACCGAAAGCTGAATTTGGAATAATATTGTTTGTAAAATATGACGCTGCTTTCTGACTTTCCTTTGAAATATTACTGTTTGTTATTCAACTTGTCGCGTTATTTGTAATTGTTAATTATACGATGAAAACCAGTAATGTTTTTACAATTATTTTTTTGCGTTTACGTTTTACAGATTTAAATTGGTGATGCAAAGAATGAAAACATGATATATTATTTTATATTGCGTAATAATTTTTTTTACAGATATTTGTATCGAGGGAGAAATAAAACGAAACAGAGCGTCATCAGTGGCATAAATTAACATAGAAAGTAATTTTAAGGGTCCATGATTATGGGTAGATCTAAAGTTTTTATTTATATAATTGTAAGAATT